>NC_038042.1:11006403-11198634 GCF_002211085.1 Panicum hallii | reverse complement strand
CCGGTAGCAGTTTTTAAACTTGGATCCTGTGTGGATCAAATCGTGTGTTTTTGGTGCCAGAAAACTCGTTTTGGAAATCGTTTTCAAACGAACCCTTGCATACAGTTGAGTTTTTCACATGAACCATACCTATCCTTGGATTGTCCTGTGCATATGATTACTGTTATACCCTCCGTGGGTGTGGATTGGACTTGCTGAGTACGTTTGTAACTCACCCCTCTCTTACTTTTACAGTGGAAACCCAGACTACATCCCGAAGACAACGAGTAGGGTTTCGTCCTGCACCCAGTCTTGCCTGTGGTTGAGGCCACCGTTGGATTCCGCATGGCGCAAGACTCTGATGACCTTTGTTCGTAGCTAGTGTAGTTGTGTGGGTTCTGGTTGTAATCCTCGCGCGATAGTGGCGCTTCACTGCCCATTACCGCGTAAGTTGTACGGTGATGTACCATCTGATGTAATAAAAGTGTTATCAGCCTCCTGGGACTGATAAACCAACACTTTTAAGTCTTCCCTGATGGGGGGACGCTTCAGGTGGTATCAGAGCCGTAGGCTGGCCGTAGGACGTAACCCTAGGAGCGAGACCCCTTTTTCAGACCCTAGAACTTATCCTGGTTTAGATATTTTTCTGCACAAGCACTCACCACTGGTCTTTGCCTTGTTCCAGATGGCTGGCAATGGATGGGTTAGCGGAATCTGCCACGCAGAGCCCGGCTCCCCAAGTTACTATTGCTCAGCCTGGAATGCGTCGGGGTTATGGAACCACCGGAGTATGCCTACCGTGAGTAATCCGGAGGCACCCTTCGGTGCGACATAATGGTTTTTGTGGGAAAAGCACCCGCTACCCGGATGTGGACCCTTGGTTCATCTCCACCACTGGTTTCCGCTTCCCCGACTCCTATCGAAAGGCCGCTCGTAAAGCCCTGCGACGGCTGCGTGTGCT
The DNA here is from genome assembly GCF_002211085.1 of Panicum hallii. Classification (NCBI taxonomy): domain Eukaryota; kingdom Viridiplantae; phylum Streptophyta; class Magnoliopsida; order Poales; family Poaceae; genus Panicum; species Panicum hallii. Next base: position 11,197,694 of record NC_038042.1, on the reverse strand, counting down.
CTACAGGCACCACCTTCAGCGGACCCCTATGGGATTTTTCCCACCCGCTGAGGGACGAGGACGCACTTGGATTGCCCGAATGAGGGGACTTGGACGAGAAGAAGAAGACCTAGAAGATACGGTCTCCCACCTATCCATCTACCTGACTGGCTTGGATGCACTCTGCCGCGAACAGTCAGCGCAACTGAAGCAGCTAATCCGTGGATTGAAAGGATAACCAGGAGCTGGAGGAACAACGGACAAGAGCTGCAAACGCCGAGTATTCCTTAGCTGCCCTCCAAGCCCAGGTGCAAGAATACGAGAACCGCAACGGAATAGGTGGATGGATAGAGGAAGAAGAAGAAGAACCCATGGAAACCCATTGGGATAAGGGTACTCAGACCGAAAATGAGATGGATCGGTTCCTTCCAATAAAGAAGCGCTCTATCAGGACCGAGGAAGAATCCCCGTAATAGGGTTAGCACTCCAAGTTAGAACCCGACCCTAATAACCCCGTGCCCCTGGAAACTGTACCCCACCATGTTGCAATAATAAATGATATCTACTCCCTCGTTGTACCTGTACAAAATTTGTTTACCCTGTTCATGTTTCAGATGGCTGAGGAAGGATGGACCCAGGGCGATTGCCCAAGCTGCACCTGGATTCCCCAGCCTCTTAATCAACACCCTGGAAGACCTTGGCGTTACGGAGCGCCCAAGGTACTACAGCCGAGAGTACGAGCACCATGGTACCCTCCGCTGCAGGGTGATCCTGGTCATCGCCAGGAGCAACCGCTACCCTCCGACATCCAGCCTTGGCGAGCGACCGCCACAGGGTTTAGACACCAGGACACCTATCCTTTGGCCATCAAAAAAACACTCCGTTATTTGTGCCGGATTTTTGAAGAACACCTCGCCTCCAACCAGCGAAGTTCTTCCCGCCGGCCATCAGAACCCCAGTCTGGGAAGCCACGCATGAGAAACCTGGAAACGACGTCGCCACGAAGAGGGCCCCCTGTACCAAGTGGCCACTTACCTAGCCGCCTGGACCAACTCTTTGATGAGCAGCCAACCTTCTAAGGGAGCAGACCCATCGAGCCGAGCAACAGAGCTCGCAGTGAGACTGCAGCAAATCCGAGCCGCCACGCGAGGCAAGAGCCGCAGCCGCGGTCAGTAGCGAAGCAGTCGCCCAAGAGAGCCTCAGGCAAGCCCGAGACCGGCGTATGCAAGATTGGACCCGAAGTGGAACACCAGTCCCGGCAATCGGAGAAGACCATGTTTTACTCGGACACCCGTTATAGGATGGGGGACACTCTTCGGAAACACCCAAGCCCCACCCGAGAACCCTGAAAGTTCTGCCGCCGCCGCCGAAGGAGATGCTGCAGCGCAACCTTCGACCAATGGAAATCCAGAGGACGGCGAGCAAGGATCACTCACGCTCCCCGCCCCAGAAGAAGGCATGCCCCGCGAGTAGAATGACCGGCGCCACCCTAGCAATGTACACCCCAGCCCCTTTTGTTTAAGTCGGGCCTGATCCCGGACGAGTAGTACGAGACCTAGCCTTACCCCAAGCTGTACCCCCCGTTGCAGTAATAAAGCTGTTGTGCTTGTGGTTTGTGATGTTGTTGTGCTGTCTGTTGTGTTGCTACGTGTTATGTAACTACTGGCAGGGGGTAGATTCTGCCTTACATACGAATTAAGCAACTTAAACATCACATAATAGTAACCCCACTATACCCAATTAACAGATGGTTCCCCGGAGCGTCACGAGAGCCTCCCGTAGCCGGAACCCCGCAGCTGCTGGTGCCAGAGCACAGCCTGCTGGACAAATCCTCCTCAGGCAGAACAAGAAGTAAGCCAGAACCGAGGAGAAGATCAAGGAGAAGAACAACTACCACCACCCCCACCCCTCGGAGACCTGGCACAGATAATCCATAACCAGACCCTCATACTGGAAACACTGGCCAATGCCATTGTTAACCGGCAACCACGCGGGCAGAACATGAATGACAAGCTGACAGCTTTCCTGAGAACTAAGCCGCCCACCTTTGCTGGATCCTGCAACCCTTTGGATGCAGATGACTGGCTACGAGTGATTCAGAGGAAGCTCGAGCCGTTCGAATGCCAGGACAGAGACAAGGTTCTTCTGGCAGCCCACCAACTCACCGGAACAGCATTATCCTGGTGGGAAAATTATTGTGCCGCGGCCGAAGATGCCTCTACTATCACTTGGGAGGAATTCGTAAGAGAGTTCCGCCGCTATCACATTCCTTCGGCCACCATGAAGCGCAAGGCGGATGAATTCCGCGCACTTCAGCAAGGAAGCATGACGGTGGAAGAATACACCCACCGGTTCATAGAGTTGGCCCGATATGCACCGGAGGAGGTGAACGACGATGACAAGAAACAGGATATGTTCAAGAAGGGGCTAAGCCAGAACTCCGGACCTTGCTTACCCCACAAATCTATCCGGACTTCAACACCCTGATGAACAAAGCTATCCTCACGGAAAGGGCCAAAGCCGAAGAGCGGAAGGACAACAAGCGGAAATTCCTGGAGAGCAAGGCCCGCCAGCAGGACCGCTTCCAAAAGCCGAGGAACTCCAACTACACAGCCCCAAGATCTCAGGCCCCGATGCAGTATAGGACTCAGTCGCAAGTGACAGGACCCCAGGCCCCGCCCAGGAGCCAGAATACCACGAGGGCCCCGCAGAGCAATACAAGCCAGGTCACCCCTGACAACAACAATGTTAGGGCCTGCTTCAACTGCCGTGAGATAGGGCATTATATTGCCAATTGCCCTTATGCCAAGAACAAGCCGGCCACATCAGCCTTCTCCAACTCGGTGAATGGACCCAGACCAGCCCTGACCGGTGCCAACCGAGTGCCCGTCCGCAACAACGACAACGGCCAGCAGGTGAAGCAGCAATCATTTGGACGAGCCCGCGTCAATCACATCGACGCGCAGGAGGCTCAAGAAGCTCAGGGCGTAGTGCTCGGTGAGTACTTAGTCAACTCAGCTCTGGCGACAGTATTATTCGATTCTGGAGCATCGCACTCGTTTATATCCTCGAGCTATGTGGGGAAACACAAAATACCTACAGTACTACTAAGAACACCCCTATTAACCCGGACGCCTGGAGGCGACATCAATTGCCAATTAGGTTGTTCACGGGTAAGGATCAACTTAAGTGGGGTAGACTTTCTAGCAGATTTGGTAGTACTTAAGCCTGGGGGAATAGACGTGATCCTTGGGATGGATTGGTTAAGCCGACACAATGGTCTCATAGGCTGTACCGACAAAGTGGTACACTTAACAAACCACGAGGGAGTACAAGTGGTCTGCCGTACCCGGGATAGTAAGTTTGATCCAATGGTGTTTAGCGTGGACGCCAAGCCCTTAGAAGGAGTCCCGGTAGTAAGCGAATACCCAGATGTATTCCCCGAAGAGCTTCCCGGTATGCCGCCAGATAGGGATATAGAATTCGTCATAGACCTTATCCCCGGAACATCCCCCATAGCCAAGAGACCCTATAGGATGGCGGCCTCTGAATTGGCAGAATTAAAGAAGCAACTAGAAGAACTGCAGAGGATTAGCTTTATCCGACCAAGCTCGTCGCCGTGGGGAGCCCCAGTGCTGTTTGTCAAGAAGAAAGATGGGAGTATGAGGTTGTGTGTGGACTACCGAGCACTGAACGAGGTTACCATTAAGAACAAGTACCCCCTCCCCAGGATTGATGACCTTTTCGATCAGCTAAAAGGAGCCAAGTATTTTTCCAAGATCGATCTAAGGTCAGGATATTTCCAGCTCAAGATCAGAGAAGATGATATTCCTAAGACAGCTTTCGTCACCCGCTACGGGCAATTCGAGTTCACCGTAATGTCCTTCGGACTAACCAATGCCCCTGCCTATTTTATGAACCTCATGAACAAGGTATTTATGGACGAGCTAGATAAGTTTGTCGTAGTCTTTATCGACGACATACTCATCTACTCCAAGAGTGTTCAGGAACATGAGCAACATCTGCGGGTAGTATTGGAGAAGCTGAGGTCACATGGGCTCTATGCTAAGTTCAGCAAGTGCGAATTCTGGCTGGAAAGAGTAGCTTTCCTTGGTCACATCCTGACTGCAGAAGGTGTGGCAGTGGACCCAGAGAAGGTTGAAGCCGTATCCAATTGGCAGCAACCGACTAACGTTAGTGAGATCAGAAGTTTTCTTGGATTAGCCGGATACTATCGGAGATTTATTGAAGGATTCTCTAAGATAGCCCGACCCATGACGGAACTTCTTAAGAAGGAGAAAAAGTTCGCTTGGACAGAATCCTGCGAGAGGAGTTTTCAAGAATTGAAGCGAAGACTGACGACCGCCCCAGTGCTGACCCTACCGGACATTCATCGGGACTTTGTCATTTATTGTGACGCATCCCGACAAGGATTAGGGTGCGTACTGATGCAAGACGGGAAAGTCGTTGCATATGCCTCCCGCCAACTCAAGACCCATGAGCAAAACTATCCGACCCATGATTTGGAACTACCAGCTGTAGTGCATGCCCTTAAGATTTGGAGACATTACCTGATCGGGAATAAGTGTGAGGTTTACACCGACCACAAGAGTCTGAAGTATATCTTTACCCAGCCGGATTTAAATTTAAGGCAGAGAAGATGGTTGGAGTTGGTCAAGGACTATAATTTGGAAATTCAGTATCACCCTGGAAAGGCGAATGTGGTAGCCGACGCCTTAAGCCGGAAATCCTATGGGCCCAAGGATAACAACCTGCGCGAGGAAATGGCACGATTAAATGTGCACATTGTCCCTCAAGGTTCCAGCCATGTGTTAAGCGTCCAATCAACCCTAGAGGATAGAATTAGAGAGGCTCAAAGCTCGGATCAGGAGTTAGTAAAGATCTGCAAGCAAACTGGAGAAAACAAAGCGCCAGGTTTCAGAGTGGACGATAAGGGAACATTATGGTACGAGGATAGAATTTGTGTACCCCAGAACGGAGATTTCCGGCAATTGATCATGGACGAAGCCCATAACTCGGCCTACTCCATCCACCCAGGATCCACCAAAATGTATATGGACATAAGGCAAAAATACTGGTGGAATGGAATGAAAGCGGATATCGCACGATTTGTGGCACATTGTGATACCTGCCAAAGGATCAAGGCCGAACATCAAAAGCCGGCAGGATTATTGCAACCCTTGCCTATCCCGGTTTGGAAATGGGATGAGATAGGAATGGACTTTGTAGTGGGACTACCCCGAACACAGAAGGGACACGATTCCATATGGGTAATTGTGGACCGACTCACTAAATCGGCACATTTCATACCCGTAAGGACCACTTATGGCGGAGAAAAGCTGGCAAAACTTTACGTGGAAAATATAGTGAAGTTGCATGGAGTGCCCAGTAGAATCGTCTCGGATAGAGGGACCCAATTTACATCTAGGTTTTGGAAAAGCCTACATAAAGCCATGGGCACTAAGTTAGAGTTTAGCTCCGCATACCACCCACAGACGGATGGTCAAACCGAGAGGGTGAATCAGATCATGGAAGATATGCTGAGAGCATGTGTCCTGACCTATGGAAACGATTGGGAACAGAGTCTGCCCTATGCAGAATTCTCGTACAATAATAGTTACCAAGCCAGCCTGGGTATGTCGCCATTCGAAGCCCTCTACGGAAGAAAGTGCAAAACTCCCTTGATGTGGTCGGAAGTTGGAGAGCGTGCACTAGTAGGACCCGCGCTCATAAAAGAAGCAGAAGAAAAGGTAGCGGAAATCCGCGAGAAATTAAAAGCGGCTCAGTCCCGACAAAAGAGCTATGCGGACAAGAAGAGGCGGGAGATAAGCTTCAATCCGGGAGATTTTGTCTACCTCAAAGTCTCACCCATTCGAGGGACACGAAGATTTCAGGTACAAGGAAAATTAGCCCCTCGATACATTGGGCCGTATCGGGTTCTAAAGAAGGTAGGAGCAGTGGCATACCGACTGGAGTTACCGGAAGAAATGTCAGATATACATCCAGTGTTTCACGTCTCGCAATTAAGGAGATGTTTGAGACTACCCGAAGGAGAACACGTGCCGGTAGAAACAATAGACCTGCAACCGGATCTGCGATATCAAGAAGTGCCGGTCAGAATCCTGGACACCGTCACTAGGAGAACGAGAAACTCCGAAGTACGAATATGCAGAGTTCAATGGAGCAGACATGGGGTGGAGGAAGCGACTTGGGAACGCGAAGAGGCGCTAAAGAAGGAGTTTCCCCATCTATTTCGGGGCCAGCCGAATCTCGAGGACGAGATTCATTTAAGTGGGGTAGGTTTGTGACGCCCTAAAAACTTACCAAAATCAAATCACGCGTTAGAACGTTTCGATTAAAAACCACTCGTCGCCAGACCATAGCCCTAACCCCGACCGTATCGCCATCCCATCCCGCGTCGCTCGGAAGCCTGCCGTTCGCGCGCGGTCACCGCCGCGAATAGCGCCGGCGCAAGTCATTTCTCGCGCAGCGCACGAATCCCGCGCGCGCGTGGCCCATCGGTCGCGGCTGCGGCCGCGATTGGCGCCGACGCGTTTTCTTTTCCCCTCGCCGTTCCCCTCGCGCCGCGCGTTTCCCCGCGTGGCCGACCGGCCGCGGTCACCGCCGCGACCGGCGCCGGCCCTTCTCCCTCCCTCTTTTTCTTTTCTTTCTTTCCCTTTATTTCTTTTTCCCTTTTTCCTTTTCTCTCCTTTTCCTTTCTTTCTTTTCTCCCTCCCCTCCCTTTTCTTCCTCCTCCCTTCCTTCCTGTTTTTCCCCTTTCCCCCTGCTCCCGCGCGCGTGCCCGGCCGCACCAGCCGCGCCGGCCACCGGCCCCCCCCCTTCCCCTCGCGCGCGCCTGTGCCCGGCCGCCCGTACCCGCGCGTGCACCACGTGCCGCGCCGCCCGCCGTGCCGCCCGTCGCTGGCGCACGCGCGCGGCCGCACGGCCGCCGTGGCGCACACGCCGCCGCCCGCTGTGCCGCCTCGCCGCCCGCGCCTCCCCTGTGCCGCCTCGCCGCCCGCGCCCCCCCTCTGTGCCGCACACCGCCGCCCGGCCCCCCCCCACGTGCACGGCTGAGCCCCGTCGCAAGCCACGGGCGCCATTAATGGCCGCCCGTGGAGCCACCCGCCGGCCGCCGCCTCCCCCTACCGCCGGCCGCCTATAAATAGGCCCGGCCGCACCCCGGCACCCCCCACAACCTGCCCCGCCACCTGGCCCCTCGCCTCCACCGCCCTAGCGCCGCCACGCCGAGCTCCAGTACCCGCCGCCGCAGCCCGCCGTCGCCCCGCCTCCGCGCGCTACCCCGGCCCGAGGTGAGGCCGGGAACGAGTTCCCCGTGGTCCCCTCTCTCTTTTCCCCCTCTCACCCGAGCCGCCCGGACCCTAGGTGGCCGGAGTTGGCCGCCGGCGCTTCCCCCCCCCACTCTCCTCTGTTTCCTGTGAGGGGAGGAAGAAGAAGGAGGCCCTTTTGCGAAAAACCCCCTGGCCTCCCCTGTTTGTTCCAAAGAAACCCCTTTATCCATTCTCTTTTGCAAAAATAGCCCTACCCTTTCCGTTAATTCAAATCAAACCCCTCGGAACATAAACCTAAACATAATCGACACCTTTTAGCATGCTTAGGGTATTTCTAGGATTTACAAATAGGTCCGCACTCTTTCCGGATATTTACGAACAAGCCCTCGAACCCCCGTTTGAGCCCTGAAACCACCTTTAGCGCGTCATTTTATGTGCGAAACGACCTCCGATTGACCTGAAACTTTGCCACGCCCTTTCTAGTATAGTTTTAGCCATGCCATTAAGAAACCACCCAGAGATATTGCCCCTAACTCCGAACTAAATTATTTCCGATTTAAGCCTATCGGTAAAAGCTTTTAGTTCTTTCGCTTGATTGTGTGTCTGTTTGTTTGCGTCGTAGGACACGGAGTGAACGACGAGGTCCCCGACCGCGACCAAGCAACTGAGGACCAGTACTGCGACCCCGAACCCGAAGGACAGTGCTCCGATCAGGACTTCCCGCAAGGGTTTGACGATGGCAAGTTCAATTCCGCCCTTTGATGCATGTTTCTGTCCTAGTTTTTATAAACACAACCCAGTGGCCTATTTTATAAAATTGCATGGTTTTACGTGCTGAAAACATGGTAGGATAGCCACCCTTGTTTGAGACGACCATACCTTGACCACCTGATTTTATAAAGAAAATGCGTGTGTGTGGGAAGGGAAAAATGTGGATTTGAGAAACAAGTCGGACGGGATGGATGGCATTTCTGTGTGAATTGCCGTTGGTGTGCTCGTACCTGTGTGGTTGAGCGTGGAGGGGAGATATCCATCTTGTCACCCCTAAGGACCGAGTTGATGTGACATCTCACCTAGCTTCTTGTAGTGCGAACCACTTGACCGTTGTATGGGCAACGGCTTAGCATAAACCCCACTAGTTAGCCTGATAGCCATCAGGAGAGCTGAGAGCAACGGGTGATCAAGGAGAAGGGATGAGCTCTGTGTGACTTATGCCCCGGTTAAACCTCGGAGGTAGGTCGAATGACCCCTTGATGGATCCCGTGGTGGCTAGTCAGGTCTAGCTAAGGTGGGTAATGGCTTTGTTGGGATCTGCACCGGCACTAAGGTGTTCGTGCTGTGGTACCCCACCTGTGGGTAAAGTTGCACACCTCTGCAGAGTTAAAATCTATTCGAATAGCCGTGCCCACGGTATTGGGCAAGTTACGGTGTGGTCACATAACTAGTGTTTATCTCTGGGAATGGATGGGCTGGTGTGAGTTGTTTGGAAAGTGTCCGGCAGTTGTGCCGTGTGCTACGGCGGACGGGGAGTCCGGTAGCAGTTTAAAACTTGGATCCTGTGTGGATCAAAATCGTGTGTTTTTGGTGCCAGAAAACTCGTTTTGGAAATCGTTTTCAAACGAACCCTTGCATACAGTTGAGTTTTTCACAAATGAACCATAACCTATCCTTGGATTGTCCTGTGCATATGATTACTGTTATACCCCCTCCGTGGGTGTGATTGGACTTGCTGAGTACGTTTGTACTCACCCCTCTCTTACTTTTACAGTGGAAGACCCAGACTACATCCCCGAAGACAACGAGTAGGGTTTCGTCCTGCACCCAGTCTTGCCTGTGGTTGAGGCCACCGTTGGATTCCGCATGGCGCAAGACTCTGATGACCCTTTGTTCGTAGCTAGTGTAGTTGTGTGGGTTCTGGTTGTAATCCTCGCGATAGTGGCGCTTCACTGCCCATTACCGCGTAGAGTTGTACGGTGATGTACCATCTGATGTAATAAAAGTGTTATCAGCCTCCTGGGACTGATAAACCAACACTTTTAAGTCTTCCCTGATGGGGGGACGCTTCAAAGAGTGATCCCCACCCTATGACGGGTGTCCCAAGTAAAACATGGTCTTCCCCAATTGCCGGGACTGGTGTTCCACTTTGGGTCCAATCTTGCATACGCCGGTCTCGGGCCTGCCTGAGGCTCTCTTGGGCGACTGCTTCGCTACTGACCGCGGCTGCGGCTCTCGCCTCGGCGTGGGCGGCTCGGATCTGCTGTATCCTCACTGCGAGCTCTGCTTGCTCGGCTCGATGGGTCTGCTCCCTTAGAAGGTTGGCTTGCTCATCAAAGAGTTGGTCCAGGGCGGCTAGGTAAGTAGCCACTTGGTACAGGGGGCCTTCTTCGTGGCGACGTCGTTCCAGGTTTCTCATGCGCGCTTCCCAGACTGGGGTTCTGATGGCCGGCGGGAAGAACTTGGCTGGCGTGGGGGCGAGGTGTTCTTCAAAAATCCGGCACAGATAACGGAGTGCTTTTCTGATGGCCAAGGGGTAGGTGTCTTGGTGTCAAAACCCCGTGGCGGTCGCTCGCCAAGGCTGGATGTTGGGGTGGCGGTTGCTCCTGGCGATGACCAGGATCACCCTGCAGCGGAGGGTACCATGGTGCTCGTATTCTCGGCTGTAGTACCTTGGGCGTTCTGTAACGCCAAGGTCCTCCAGGGTGTTGATTAAGAGGCCGGGAAAGCCAGGTGCTGCTTGGCAATCGCCCTGGGTCCATCCTTCCTCAGCCATCTGAAACATGAACAGGGTAAACAGTCTAGCACAGACACAGAAGGGAGTGGATGACATTTATTATTGCAATACGGGGATACAATTTTCATGGGCACAGGGTTATTAGGGTCGGGTTCTAGCTTGGAGTGCTAATCCTATTACGGGGATTCTTCCTCGGTCCTGATAGAGCGCTTCTTTATTGGAAGGAACCGATCCATCTCATTTTCGGTCTGAGTACCCTTATCCCAATGGGTTTCCATGGGTTCTTCTTCTTCTTCCTCTATCCATCCACCTATTCCATTGCGGTTCTCGTATTCTTGCATCTGGGCTTGGAGGGCGGCTAAGGAATACTCGGCGCTTGCGGCTCTTGTCCGTTGTTCCTCCAGCTCCTGGGTTATCTTTTCAATCCCATGGATTAGTTGCTTCAGTTGTGCTGCCTGTTCGCGGTAGAGTGCATCCAAGCCAGTAAGGTAGATGGACAGGTGGGAGACCGTATCTTCTAGATCTTCTTCTTCTCGTCCAAGTCCCCTCATCCGGGCAATCCAAGTGCGTCCTCTTCCCTCAGCGGGTGGGAAAATCCCATAGGAGTCCGCTGAAGGTGGCGCCTGTAGAGCACACGCAGCCGTCGCAGGGCTTTACGGGCGGCCTTTCGATAGGTGTCGGGGAAGCGGAAGCCAGCGGTGGAGATGAACCAAGGGTCCACATCAGGGTAGCGGGTGCTTCTCTCCACAAAAACCATCATGTCGCACCGAAGGGTGCCTCCTGCGATGTACTCACGGTAGGCATACTCCGGTGGTTCCATAATCCCAACGCGTTCCAGGCTGAGCAATAGTAACTTGGGAAGGCCGGGCTCTGCGTGGCAGATTCCGTTAACCCATCCATTGCCAGCCATCTGGAACAAGGCAAAGACCAGTGGTGAGTGTTTGTGCAGAAAATTTCTAAATCAGGACAAGTTCTAGGGCCTAAAAAGGGGTCTCGCTCCTAGGGTCACGTCCTACGGCCAGCCTACGGCTCTGATACCACCTGAAGAGTCCCCCCATCAGGGAAGACTTAAAAGTGTTACTTTATCAGTCCCAGGAGGCTGATGACACTTTTAGTACATCAGATGGTACATCACCGTACAATTCTTCGTGGTAATGGGCAGTGGAGCGCCACTATCGCGAGGATTACAACTAGAACCCATACTACTACACTAACTATGAAAAGGGGATCATCAGAGTCTTGGGCCATGCGGAGCTCCAACGGTGACCTCACCCACAGGCAAGACTGGGTGCAGGACGGAACCCTACTCGACGTCTTCGGGGACGTAGTCTGGATCTTCCACTGTACAAGTAAGAATGGGGTGAGTACGAACGTACTCAGCAAGTCCAATCACACCCACGGAGGGGATATAACAGAAATGAATGCACAGGTTAATCCAAGGATAAGGTTATGGTTTTATTTGCGGAGAACTCGACTTTATGCAAAGGTTCGTTTAAAACATTTTCAAAACAAGTCGTTAGGCATCAAGGAGCACATGGTGTTGACCCACACAGGATCCAAGTTTAAAAACTGCTACCGGACTCTCCGTCCGTCGTAGCACACGGCACAGCGGCCGGACATTTCCCACACAACCCACACCAGTCCAACCATTCCCAGAGAGAAACACTAGTTATGTGACCACACCGTAACTTACCCAGTACCATGGGCACGGCTGTTCGAATAGATTTTAACTCTGCAGAGGTGTGCAACTTTACCCACAGGTGGGGTACCACAGCACGAACACCTTAGTGCCGGTGCAGATCCCATCGAAGCCCTTGCCCACCTTAGCTAGACCTGGCTAGCCACCACGGGATCTATCAAGGGGTCATTCGACCTAACACCGAGGTTTAACCGGGGCATAAGTCACACAGAGCTTATCCCGTCTCCTTGATCACCCGTTGCTCCCAGCTCTCCTGATGGCTATCAGACTAACTAGTGGGGTTAGACTAAGCCGTTGCCCATACAACGGTCAAGTGGTTTGCACGACAGGAAGCTAGGTGAGATGACACATCAACTCGGTCCTTAGGGGTGACCGGATGGATATCTCCCTTCCTTGCTCAACCACATAGGTACGAGCGCACCAACGGCAAATCGCACAGAATTGCCATCCATCCCGTCTAACTTGTCTTTCGAAACACGTTTTATCCCTTCCCATACACACACACTTTCTTTACAAAACCAGGTGGTCAAAGTATGGGTATCACAAACAAGGGTGGCTATCCTACCATGTTTTCAGTAAGCAAATCCATGCAATTTTATAAAGCAGGCCACTGGGTTGTGTTTATAAAAACTAGGACAGAAACATGCATCAAAGGGTGGAGTTGAACTTGCCATCGTCAAACCCTTGCGGGAGGTCCTGATCGAAGCACTGTCCCTCAGGTTCGGGGTCGCAAAACTGGTCCTCGGTTGCTTGGTCGCAGTCGGGAACTTCTTCTTTCACTCCGTGTCCTATGACGTAAACAAATAGGCATACAATCAAGCGAGAGAACTAAAAGCCTTTATCGTTGAGCTTGAATCGGAAATAACTTAGTTACGGAGGTAGGGGTAATATTTTCGGGTGGTTTCTCAATGGCGTGGCTAGGACTAGAGTAGAAAGGGCGTGGTAAAGTTTCGGGTCGATCGGAGGTCGTTTCGCACATAAAATGACGAGTCACAGATGGTTTCAGGGATTAAACGGGGGTCCAGGGGCTTGTTCGTAATTATCCGGAAGGAGTAAGGACCTATTTGCGAATCCTAGAAATACTCAGGGCACGCTAAAGGGTGTCGGTTTTGTTTAGGTTTATGTAATGGAGGGTTTATTTTTGAAATAACGGAAGGAACGGGGTCTCGTTTGCAAAAGAGAGTAAGGGGGTTTCTTTGTGGTAATACAGGGAAAGGGGAGGGGGCTTTGGGCAAAAAGCCCCTTTCTTCCTCCTTCCTCCCGCACGAAACAGAGGAGGGGTGGGGGTGCCGGCGGCGGCGGCCAATACGGCCGGCCGAGACCCTGGGGTGGCTCGGGGCAGGGGAAAAGGGGAAGGGGAAGGAGGGGAACCGATCCCCCCACTCACCACGGGCTGCGGTGGGGCGAGGAGGCGCGCCCACGGGAGCAGGCGGGCGGCGGCGGTGTCACGGGCGGCGGCGGCGCTGTGGGCTAGGGGAGAGGGCAGAGGCGGCGGTGGGAGTTGTGGGGGGGGTAGCGGGCCGCGCGGGGTCTATTTATAGGCGGCCAGAGGGGGTGGGCGGCGGTGGCCGGTGAGGAGGCCGGCGGGCGGCGCGGAGCACCTTAATGGCGCCCGTGTCGTGGAGCGGCGGCGTGGGCGGCAAGGCCGGAGCGACGCGACGGCTCGGGACGTGGACGGGCGCTGTGCGGGCACAGGGCGGCGCAGCAGGGGAGTAGCGGCGAGCGGCGACGGGCAGCGCGGCGGCCGTGCGGTTGCGCGTGCGTGCCGTGGCCGTGCGCGTGCGCGTGGGTCGCATGCGCGTGCGGTCCGGCGGTGCGCGCGCGTACGGCGGCGTGCGCGTACGGCGGCGTGCGCGTGAGAGCGGGGCAGCGTGGCCGAGGCCAGAGGCCGGGCGGCGCGGCTCGGTGCGTGGTGCGCACAGTCAGCCGTCGTGCGTGGTGAGCGACGGACGTCGCGGCGGGCGGCGCGGCACGTGGTGCACGCGCGGGCGTTCGCGTGGGCACAGGCGACCGGGCACGGGGGCGTGTGCGCGCGCGAGGGGAGGAGGGGGGGCCGTGGCTCGGGGCCAAGCAGGAGGGGGGGGCGGCGCGGGCTGAGCGGCGCCCAGGAGCAGGGGAGAGGAGAAGGGGGAGAAGGAAGGAGGGAAAAGAAGAAAGGAAGGAAGAAAGAAAAGAAAGAGAGGGAAAAAGGGAAAAAGAAAAGAAATAGGAGGGAGAGAGTAAAGGGAGGGGTGCGTCGGCGCCGATCGCGGCGGCGACCGCGGTCGGTCGGCCACGCGCGTGCGTCGCCCGCGCGCTGCGCGAGAAGAACAGCATCGCGCCAGCGCTGATTGCGGGAAACGATCGCGCGTGAGCGGTGCGAGATGGGATGGCGGTCAGGCTCGCGTCGGCCGTCAGTGTGGCGGTGAAACGGGGGGAGTTAGGGTTTTACGACGAATAAATTTTCGGTCAGGACACCTTAACGCGTAGTTTAAATTTGAAATTTCCAGGGCGTCACAGTACCTCTAAGTTTTGAACAAATATATTACAGGCTCAGGATCTGCACCCTCTGGCTGGGCAGTACGAGGTGTCACGATACCTGGAGGCGTATCTGTTATGGTTGTTCGGCTGGACTCTTTTCTGCAACTCTACCGGCAATTACGTGGACAAGGTGCTCATGCAATACGCGCGCGCGATTGCGGATGCGGAGCCGGGCCAGGTACCTGGGTGGAGCTGGGGATCGGCAGTGCTTGCTGCGACGTACCGAGGTCTTTGCCAGGCCTGTTTGAAGACGGAGAGGACTGCCATCATCACAGGCTGCCCACTTCTGCTGCAGCTATGGTCGTACGAGCGATTCGCCATAGCACGTCCCCTAATCAGCGAGGAGCCTTATCCACCCGAGATGTACGGGATGTGGGACGAGGATAGCCCCACGATGGGTTCGCTTTGGACCGATCGACGGGTAAGTTCTTTTAAGCTTTTTAATTTACTGTTGTACGTTTCTGTATACGAGGAGTACCGATGCAGTTGTGTAATTTTTTCAGATGAGCTGGGCACATCGGCAGGTCCGAAAAGCATACCCTCAGTTCGTGTCCGAATTTGATCGGATGCGGCCACAGGATGTCATCTGGACACCATACACCGCTGCGGCTATCCAGACACGTGCGCCGCATGGGTTGTCTTCCCTCTGCACGCGTGACGAGGAGTACTGGCTGACAAAGGCGAACCTAGTGTTCGATATTCTCGTCGAGCCGTACTGCGTCGAGCGTGTGATGAGGCAGTTCGGGCGACGACAGCAGTTTCCTCTCGTACCTCGAGCGTTCCAGGCCGTGCCGCGCAACGTACACGAGTAAGTTTGTGATAACTCGTTTTGTATTACTTATATATTCGTTATCATAAAGCAATGTCGAATTTCAAATGTTCGCAACAGATATTCGTGCAGGGGATATCATGCCAACGAGGTGAACTGGGTCGTCAAGATGCAGGAGTACGTGCAAGGGTGGCTTCACGCACGTGACGATGTGTGGGACGAGTGGCACCCACACACGGACGCGTCATACGACGCATACCTCCGCTGGTACCTCCTTCGCACGCGTCTGTACGTCACTCTTTCACGTATTCATGACGCGGAGGATCAGCACCAGCCGACCATTTCGGACACATATCCCTCGTACCGTGATCAGGACCAGCGTGGCGCGGTACGTGTTTCGCAACTTGAATTATTAAATCTTTTTTCTAAAAGATCGATACCAATAGTAATCTGCATCCCATTACGTATGCAGATCGATCTGATCAACTTCGCAGAGGTCGAAGCTACATCTCAGATCACGTTGATTGAACGTGGAGTGCGTGTACCGGAGGCACAGTACAAGGACAGCTTCCGTAAGATTCAAGACAGCTTGACGCGAGCGTTACGTGCACTGACGTGTCGCGGCAGAGACGACGTGGGGACCTCCAGTTCATCTCATGCGTCCGCCCATGTGTACACAGCTGGCCCGTCAACCTCTACAGCACCGCACGCAGCGTCCAGCGGTACTGCCGCTAGTTCAAGCTGTAAGTCCTTCATAATTGCCATTTCAATCACCTATGATTTACACGACTAATTTCATTTCTTTTTGTAGTCATGCACTCGACGGCAATGGGACCTCCTCCTGCAAGAATGGAGCCTCAGACGTTTGGCGCCTATGCTCCAGGAACGTCTCTCCCGTCAGGCTCGAGGCCAGCTGCACCGTACTCTTATGGCTATGCTCAGCATGCATGGTCGACGGGAGCTCCTGCATACGGTGGTCCATTTGGTGTGCCGGACTGGGACGACTGGGAGGGCGGCTCCGCCACTTGGTCGGAGCTGGTGGGCGGCGGCGCCGGCCCTGACATCATTGGTCCATCCCAGACGTATGACGCTCCAGGTGCACAGTCCCAGGATGACCCGTTCACGCCAGCACCTCCTCCGCCTCGTCCTCACCGTGCTCCAGATGCATTTACGTACTCGGAGGACCACATACGCCGACGGCCTAGGACTAGGGGCGGGAGGGCCAAGAGAGCGCGAGGTCCGGGACATGCGGAGTAGATACTCCTGATTTGGTGAACTTTTTATATTTGAACTGTTTTTGTATGATACTATTTTTTTTAATCGGTTGATCTATCGTACTGTCGTAATATTCGGATTCTACGTTGCAAAACGTTATCGTTTAACCATCTTCATACGAATTTTAGATAGAGCAATCTTCTTCGTAAAATTGAATTAAAATTTTATATGTACACAAAAGAGTACGGTGAATCAATATTGCATTTGAAAACAGTCTGAATTTCAAATAGATTGTAAATCATAAATTTCAAAGGAAAATAACAAAAAAAATGGCTCTCAACATCCCGCCCACTGACCGGGCGGGATGCCTCCCGCCCTCTGGCCGGGCGGGATGCTGCCTCAAGGACCCCTTCGCGAATAAGAAACTTTCTTATTCGCGAAGGGGCCCTCGGGAGGGGCCTGCAAAAAGCTTTTGGAGCATCCCGCCCTCTGGTTGGGCGGGATGTCCCCGGCCCCACGCCTCCCGCCCGATTATCGGGCGATCGGGCGGGAGGCACCCATTTTTCAAATTTTTCCCAATTGCCACCCCTTTTTCGAATTTTAATTTTTTTAAACCCTTTTTTAAGAAAAATTCGCTAAAAGACCAGGGCCTTAGCCCCAATATCGCCGGGCCTGGTGGCGCGGGCCTGTTACCTAATGGGCTAAAGGCATCCCGCGCGAGATGTTTCCCCCTGTCAATTATCTTTTTTTTACCTAGGCTTCAACAGGTAATGCTGGTAAATTGACTTTGACATGAAACTATGGTTATTTTTATTCGTCCTCGTGAAGCAAAATAAACAGAGAACGAAAAGAATATGCAATCAACACACGTTTCTTCGAAAATTAGATTATCTTTTATGCAATCAATGGCATCTCAGTACCTCAGTAAATAGACTTTGATGTAACAGTATATATATCTAGTTAAAATATATTCTATCCATTCTAAATTGTAAATCATTTTACCTTTGTTCTAAGTTGTCTAAATTTGATCATGTTTATACATATGTTAACACATACAACACAAATAATTAAGTTCTGTGATGATGTTCTTCACCGGGTGTTCATTCTCGTCACGCCTGCTTCCTCAAGCAGGCATGGGGACATCAACAGCCCTAGGGCATCTACTGATTCTAATGTAAGTAATTAAGTTCAGATTATTTGCAGTTTTTAAGTGTTCATGTAATTAGGATACTCGATCCTAAGATTCAGTGATGTTATTTTCTAACATTTGGCATCAAGAGTCAGGTTAGTCTAATCATGAACCCTAAGGTCTTTTTTGATGTGCCATTAGCCCTGCATATTACGTGTTGATGTGCAATTAAGTTAATTCTTACTCGTCAGTGTGTATTAGATCTGTGCAATGAAGCTCAGGTTATTCATATTTTAGTTTAGATCTATAAGTCCTAAGTGATCTTGCATGAAAAACAATTAGATCTGAGAGTAAGAAGAAGAGAGATGAGTAGAAAGCCCCCCCCCCCCCCCACCCCGAACACCCCAAGAAACCCAATTAGATTCATACTCCCAGCATAAGAGAAAAAAAAAGAGTTCGCCGCCGGCTCGCCAACCCGCCATGAGGAACCTAGGCTCGGCGGGTGGTTGCGCAAAAGGGTGGTGGCAACACTGGGGCTAGAGGCCGCATGGCGGCACGCGAACGCGCATGAGGCGCTGCATGGTAGGCGGTGAGTCCGCATGAGCTGCGGAGGCGTGCCAGCTCTATGGCCGCCCCTGAGGGCCCTGGAGCTGAAAAAAATCTAGGCTCGCTCAGTGAGTTTTGGTTGATTAATGACATACGCTTGTGAGACTAATGCTATTTATGAGCATGATGAGCAGGTACTACAGGTGATAGATAAATCAATGAAAGAAGATGACTACCAAAAAGAAAAATGAAAGTTGCAAAGCGAAGAATCATGAGAATTTAATCTATTTATACTTTGAATTTGAGTATAGAAATACCGTACTATCAAGAGGAACATAATATGTACTTACTATGCGTAGAATAAGGTGTTCAAGATGATCTAACAAACCTACGAGAGACACCTTTGCATTCACACAATATTTGGGATATCTCTTTAGAGTGATCCTGCAGAAAAGTCTGGAGTTTCCGAAGATTACTCTGGAGTCTCCGGACATGGAATTTCTGCGGAATGTGTCCGGAGTCCGTGCATATGCGGAGTCTCCGCACATCTTCAAAGTCTCCGAAGGTATTGTCCGGAATCTCCGAAGAATTCTTCAGTCTCCGGAACTTAGCCTGCCAATGGCTAGTTTTGAGCGAAGGAATATAAATACCCTCTCACCTCCTTCCACATTAACTCTCTTCAACCAGAAACCTCACCTGCCTTTTTCCTGAGCTTTCAAGAGCCCTCCTCACTCCTTCTTTGACTTCCAAACAAGATTCGGTGAGAGGATTGAGGGTAATTTGAAGGAGAGCAAGAGAGAGTGCTAGTGAGCTGATTTCCCATCTCTTGTGCACTTCATTCTTTATCAAGTCGGTGGATTTCATGTTTATTATTCTTAGAGCCTCAAGCTCCTAGCCGGTTAGACGTCGTCCGTCGAGCATCCAACCTTGTGGTGTGACCCGAAATGTTTGTAACCATCTTAATATTCTAGCAAGTGACCTTAGCTAAACCTTAGGATCGCTAAGGGGAGACTTCATAGCTCAAGAAGAAAGTGGTCTTTTTAGGTGTGTCCGTTGGTTTCTCAAACTCTCGAGAAACTAAACTTTATTCTTGTGTATTTATTTTGTGATTTATTAAAGTTCTTATTTCTTGCTTGCTAGGATTTGCTATCGATCTACTATTTGAAATTTTTTTGACTGCGAACAGTTGAAGAAAAGGGTAGAAACAAATCTAAACATTGGAAACTCTTTCGATATACTTTTGGTTGAGTTTTGTTTAATCTAAACCCTATTTCAGCATATTTATCTTCAGAAGTTACAAAAATTTCGGATAAATATCCGGAGACTTTAAAAATTAAAATTGTTTTAAGTGTTATAAATTTTCAAGTTTTGACTGTTCAAACCTCCGATCTTAATCGAGCTCAAGATCCATTCACCGCCGCGGCCTGCACGGTCGCGCGGTGCAAAAGGGCCGGAACCTCGCCGGGACAGGCCGGTGGTGGCACTTTGGTGTTCCGCACGCGCAAGCACGCGGCTCACGTACGAGCCGGGCATCACACGCCGGTCGGTGGAGGAACAACAGCAGCGGCAGCGCCATGAGGCTACGACCGCGCAAGGTGCGGATGCGCGCCGACTCCACCACAGCCCGGAGCAGGCAATGCATCCACGTCCCACAGACAGCCGCGCGGTGGCGGGCGGCGCCGAGTGACCGGCCGCCTGGCGGCGCACGACTCAAAGGAGCCGCCGACGGTTGCTAGGAATAGGGGAGGAGCAAACGGTTAGGGTTAAGGGTCCCCAACTCCTCCTAGACTTAAATGCACTCCGAAAAGCGCTAGCAGCCGTCCGATCGTAATGGATGGCTCAGATCGGCCGGGGCAAAGGGGAGGGGGCGCCGGTTGGGCTGAAATGGCAGCCCAACCGTTGGCTGCTGGGCTCAAGGCCGTGCGGGGGGGGGGGGGGCCTGCTAGGCCGGTTTGGTGGCCTGGCCCAGCCCGAATTTCCTTTAGCCCCCTTTTACTTTTTTCCCTTTTTTATTCATCTTATTGCTTTTTCAGTGTATTTTTATTTCTATTTTTATATGAGCACTAAATAATTTTATTTTGAGCCTAAATACATTGAGAAGTCATGAGATATTATTCTAAATAAATAGAATCAACGTGAAATTTATTTGGAATAAGTTTAAATTTATTTTAGGTATTTAATTAATTTCTAACCAACATTGTTATTAATTATTTATCCATGAGATGCTTAGTTTTATTCAACGGTGATGTAAAATTAAATTTTTTCCGCTGCGTTAGTTATGCTAAGTTATTTTGCTTCTGCCTAACGGTGATGCAAAATTAAGTTTTTTGCTGCGTTAGTTATATTAAGTTATTTTGCTTCTACCCAATGGTGATGCAAAATTTATTCATGAGATATTGATTTAATTGTTTTATTTTGCTTCTTCCTAACGATGGTGCAAAATCTTTTTATATTAAGGTGCTTTTCTTTAATATAAGTTAAAGTTAAGAAAGGAGCTATATTAAGTGAGTTTTTAATTTTATGCATTATTAGGATCTAAATATTCTAATTTTACGCTTCCACATTAAGACTCTATTATGATTAAGTCTGTCCTAACCAAAGTGGAACTAATGAGAAATTTTGGTTAGAGATATTTTGGTTAGTAATATAATTATGTCATTCTTGGAATTTCCTAGTAGCAGTTTTATAAGTAATGTTAAGGTGTGTTTTAAATGTCTCTAATTGGGGTGGAACCAACAAGAAGTTCTAATTAGAGATCTAATGTCATTCCGAAGAACTTATAATGGCTCATGTTCACATACTGAGCAAACTTGTTTGTAATTATTTGTCATCTCTATTAGTGAACTAGTCATTTTTATAGGTGGTTTATGAGTCAGACCTTATTATTTATTATTTTGTTCTTCGTTTTCTACCCAACGATGATACAAAGTACAATTATTAAGTTTTAGTGTCAACTTGATCTAATTCGCGTTTATTGTGAATATGAATATTATTTATGTAATATCCTTATTTAGCCATAAGTTTTCGGCTATTTTCAGTACCCTATAAGCAATATGAATGAGATTATTACTCATACACACAAATTTGACTCTTATTATAAAATGCTTTATAAATTTAGAAGATGAAGATAATCCTACCATTTTCATATAGCGCAACGAGCTCGTCGCTGTAAAATGAATGGACATGTAAACATGAAACTGCTGTGCTCTGGACACAAATTATAACCCGTTCAAGCAGGGGCAATCCTTAGACAGAAATTCATGCACATATAACTAGCAGCTCGCGCACAACACTCAACTTCAATACAAACCCAGTTCAAGAATTGCAAAGGCCTCACACTCAGTTCCAAGAGCTTGCCGGTTTTTTTTTTTCATTCGTGAAACACTTCAGGTGACGGCACAGGGTCACGGCGTGCCGGCCAGGGAAAGAGCCGGCCGCCACGAACGCTGCCGGTACCAACTGGCAACTAGCAACTGTCAGGCTCTGCAACTGCGAGGGCGGCGCTGAGCTCGGCTGGCGACTGGCCGGTGGACCACGCCTACTCGGCGGCAGTGCGGTCCACGGAGAGGTCGCGACGGGGCTTGCTCGGGTCTTGTCCCCGGTGGTGTCGCGGCCGCGGCACGGCCGCTCGGTTCGGCTGACCGCCGAGACGACCGTGACGTCGGCGAGGACGAAAGATGACGCTCAGGGACATGGTGGCACCGGGGTGCGGGCAACGCCTCGGTGGTGATAACGGGCGGCCGCGACAGGGAGCAGCGCTGGGAGGGGAAGCGTCGGCATGGGCAAGATCGCCGGCCGACGCCGTGGCGGCGGCCAGGCCCTAGCTGCGGAGATAGACTAGACGACGATCGCTAATGGGCCAAGCTCGTGCGCTCTCGAAGCTTTGCTAACCTAATGGGCTGATCAATCAAAGCCAGGACGGCCTTTTTGGCCCATATACAACAGCACGCGCCCCCTGATCACGCTCGTTAGCCGGCTCGAAGAATTGAAATCCCACACAGAAATATTCAAGTGTGCTGAGCCTCTTAAATTAACAGGGCCTTAGCCCAACGTTGCCGGTCCTGGTGGCGCGGGCCTGTTACGCTAAGCATCAGGGGGTAAAAGAGTTGGCAGGTGGCAGTGTGTCATGTAAAGGCATCCCGCGTGAGATGTTCCCCCTGTCAATCATCTTTTTATCTTCATCTGCAAAATAAACAGAGAAGAAGAAAAAGATAAATTAAATCAAGCATGAAGCTATGTTTATTTTTATTATTTTTAGATAAAGCAAAATAAAGAGAGAAGAAAAAAGATGCAATCAACACCCGCTTCTTCAAGAATTAGTTTACTCTTTATGCAATCAGTGGCATCTTAGTACCTTAACCGACCATGTTGGTACATGGACTTCGACGTAATGATACCTCAGGTATCTGGCTAAAATGTACTCTGTCCATTTTAAATTATAGATGTTTTACTTTTATTCTAAGTCAAAATTACCAAATTTGACCAAGTTTATACAAAAATATAGTAGCATCTACAATTAAAACAAATGCATAATAAAGATATATTCCATGGTCTATGTAATGAACTAGTTTGGTATTGTATATATTTATGCATTTTTCTATAAACTTGATCAAGTTAAAGAAGATTGACTTAGAACAAAATTAAAATAACCTATAATTTTTTAATGGGGTATATTTTATTTAGATACCATAAGGATCCATTAGTTGTATAAAGAATTAGCATGACTGCACAGGTGATTGACCCCATTACTTATTGTGCCATTAGTTCGCACCCATTCATCACCGTAGTTTTATAATTTTGGTATAAAATTGATTTATTTGGCAATTTTATTGTATTCAACTCTAGTGATTTCAGTTACATGTTTTTTTGTAATATGAGTCACAGGTGCTAAAGTTCTTTTGTTGTGACTATGATTTAGTTACCCCAAAAGGAAAAGAACGCCGTAGTCACAAAAAAATTGAATTGATTGCTTTGATTAAGCATACGAATAGGGTGCATTAGGTCAAACGAAACATTAGCTCATTCAATTTCGTTGGGTCATTGAATCATGTTAAATCAGTCTAGAATAATTGGGAAACAACAGTTTGTTACAACATTGCATCTGCTATCTAAGAAATAATGCATTGCGAGGAAAACAATAAAATTTAAGACATCAGGATTATCGGCAATGCCAATCACTGAAAATTTGCATTACTTTCTCCTAGCGATTATATGCACACGCCCTACGTGGAATAACCTTCATGCTCTTTTTTTACACTTATTTCAGAAAGAGAAATGATATTCCGTCATTTTTTGCACATGCATTTTATAGATGGGGCAGTTAATTTCAGCCAATTATCTGGGCAGCATGGCCCTTGGAAATGACAAATAAATCTAGAGATCTCATGCATCTAAGGGGTATCCAATATCATTTCCTCTTAGGACATTCTCAGTGCTAAGTTTCACTCCACTGCTTCCAATGTTGCCATGTCATATAGAATTGGATAAAATCTTGAATAAAACCATCTTTACGAGGCACAATTTCATTATTTGTTGTGTCCTAGGTACATGCAAGACACAAGTTTCTTGAAAACAGTGTACGCATGGTTTTATTCCTATGAAACTCTGACATGACACTATATATATTTAATGCCGATGAAATTTCCATGGAGGATTGGAAAGGATTGAGGGAGATTTTGACTTGCTGAGAATTTAACCCCTTTCAATTTCCTCCAATTCTCTTCGATCCCCTCTAAACCGAACAAACCCTTATCGGTGGCATGCTACATTATGCTCTCAATAGTTTCATTCCAGCTATTGTACTAGTTCAATGTTGGTGCCTATCTGGATGTGCCCACATTGTCGATTCCAAATAAAGGTTTGGTTGGTGTGCCGTGTGCGCGGATCGCATCAGTTCATTTGAAACTGTGCCGTCGCGCAGTCACATCCACCACGTCATGGGTGCCTGCCGGGCTTGCCAGGATCACGAAAGAACGTCGTTAGGTTTGGTCATTTGAGGACATATATTGACGAGAAGATTAGTTTGGTTTGATTATTATGACGCTGATAATTGGTCTCCACTATGGTTTGAGGATTTTCTGCTACTGCTAGGTTACACTGATATGTTCCAGTTTGAAGGTGTATTGGTTGTTACCAGGGAAGGATCTGGCTGATGGGTTAAGACTAGTCACAAATGATTCGGACACCAATGCTATGAGATCAGTGGTGGGGAGGGTAAAAACTCTAGTAATGTACATTGATCATCAGGACACACTGGGTGGTGCAAATTAGGATGATGTGGTTGTGAACCCCCTCAGCAGAACTTCCCAAGGTTTTTAGCCTTGTTAAGGTACAACATATTGGAAAGAAGGAAGCTGAGACACTCCCAGAATTCTACCAAAACCTGAGAAGCAGGATTGATGAAGAATAGAAGAGTCAACCTGCAGAAAATGACAGTGGCAGTGATGATGATAGTGAGGATTCAGACTTTGTGGACAGTGACAAAAGTTGAGCATGGACAGTGACAATGTCCCTTCCTAATTCTTCCATAATGGTCATCTTCTGAAGAATCTGATCCAGGTCAGCTTGCATTGGCTTGGCGCTTCATGCCACTTCATTTCTTTCATCCTGCACCAGTGCGAGATTGCTGGCAAAAATTGGCTGGTAGGTAGCAGGCACATGTCCCTTGGTCATCAAATAGTTCTCGTACTCATTATCCCAGCGCCAAAGCTGACATCCACTTCCATCCCTCTGCACGACATTGCAGCTCAATCAAAGCAAAACCGAACATAAAGAGAGGCAATCAGAGCAAAACAGAACAATGACTCACCTGGCGACTAGGGCAGACGAAGAAGTGGCCAAAGTTCTTCTTTGTTCTGACCATCATGCCCATCAACATCCTGCAATGGCATTCCGGGCACTCAATGAGAGAGAGGTCCGGCATCCCGTTCTTGTGGCTTTCCCCAGCGCTGCTCGAGCTCAAATCCATGCGCGCTGATAAATTGGGGCAGAGGATATGTTAATGGTGTCAAGGGGGCGGCGATTCAAACCAAATCGCTGAGGATTACCTGACCTGACGGCGGCGAATCGATCGATGCCAGCAGCTCTAGGGTTCGGCAGAAGGGGAACGGGCACGGGTCAGCGGCGAATTGAGGGAGGGGCCGAGCGGAAGGGGCCACGCGGCTATTTTACCCGCGACCTAGCCGCATCGGATCCAGCGTGGAGGGCCACGTCGGCTAGCAGGGCAGGTCTGCGCCCGTTTGGATGTCGGATGGTACCCGAACCGAGAATCGAGAATGGAGACTAAAAAATGCATTTTGGGAGTACGAGGACCGCGATGACACCACTTCACAAGTTTAGGGACCCACCATGAATTTTACTCTTTTGTTAAGCCAATGTTCCCATTCAGCTTACTGCAGATACTGCATAGCTGACACCAGTCCAGGCAGCATACTAACATGTAGCTTATGTAGACATGAAATCTGGACAGCGCAGACACAAATTATAACCCGTTTAAGCAGGCTAGCACCTTTGCACACAGCACTCAACTTCAACACAACCCTCCCCGCAAAATAATAGTAAATAAAATCCACACAACCTCAATATCATAAAACCCAGGAATCAACAAACTTTATCTGAAATAGAAATTGATAATCTGGACCTGTACACTAGAATAAATTTACAAGCACAAGCTGACTCTGGGAAGGGAATGCATTAGTACATTGCTGAAAGTAGAATGTGTAAGCTGCAGGAGTACTGACCAAAGTTTCAAACAGCCTGTAGTACTAATGTCACATAACAGCCAAATGACACTGCCATCAATTATCAATCGACACTACTCAAAGCCACAGATCAGGACCTCATCCTTTGTTTCTCTCGCTGATGAAGAATACTTCTTGGCATCAAGGTATCAATTCTCCATTTGAATGTTGAAGTGCCATTTACCTAGAACTGTGAACAAATTTGGTACAAAAATTAGCTCACCAATCCATTGCATAGGTTCAAGAGTGAAGGAATATATTTTAGGGTAGAAAGTTGTATTGTCAGTAGTCAATACCAAACTTGTGACCATCCATAGCTTATATTTCTATCTTAATTTTTAAATATGGCATTTCCATTCATACTACTCAGTGATAGACCATAAAGGTACCAACCAATGTAACAATTTTTCACAATGACGCCACCCCCATATGGTGGAGTCTGAGCATGTGAAAACTCCAACACCATATTTAAGAAGATGGTAACTATGACTTGCCAGCACAAGTGACCTAGTGATCTTGGACCGTGAAGGAATTATGTGCAGATAAAGGCTGGCTACAAGTCAGACCCTTAGCTAAGGGTAAAGGATGGCATCTGAATCAAATAATGCAATCCATGACAAATTAATAAAACATTAATGTGGTTTTGTGCTTTTCATGAATCAGAACTGCAGTGGCTCAGATTGATACTCGACGAATACAGATCTACAGGACTTTGTTGATGACCCCTTACTGTGAAATATAACATGCTCAAATTAGCTATATATATATTCAAGAATTTTTCATAAATGATATTGCACGTTGCAAGTATTCCACCTAATAACATTTTCAGTTATGTTTCTAATATTTTACCTCTTAATCTAAACTGTTTATTATCTTTGGCTAAGAAGTAAATACAATAATAGGAATCCTTCTACTTTATTTAGTATTACTAATTCAGGAAAGGCTCTGAAAAAATTGCTAAAGTACACAATAAAATGCACTAAAGGATAAATCATGTACCTAAACTAATATGCCATCATACCAAACATTTTGATGAATGATTAAGGACTCACATAAGTAATGGGCTAAGCACCAGTGAAGCCATGACAATTTGTACAGCTAATATAAGATTAGCACAAGGCAAAAAAACGTGCACCCTTCGCTACAGAAGTACACAAGGTCATTAAAAGACAAACCTCAGCAGGATCATTCCTTCAGCACAGGAAAGACAGGAGGCCAGGGCATCAAAAAGGGATGGGTTGAAGATATGCGTGCATTCCTATCTGTCACGCCATACACCTTTTGCATTGCACTACTCCTAACATCCAAGTAAAGCACACATCCATACATCTGCAAGAACACAAACTCTCCACTGTCCCCAACCGCATGTATGAAAACATCAGGATCATCATCATCCTCAGTGGTGCTATTTGATATCTTCAGATTAGCGCACAAATCACGCAAAGAAATAGTATTGACCAGCAACCAGTCCCCCGCACTGCCATCACAACCGCTGTGAAGCCAAACGTGAAGTTGGATCTCGTTCACGTCCACATGGACAAGACAAACCCCAGAACCATCAGCCCTTGCCAACATAATTTCTCCATTGAACCCCTTCATGGCCATCGTCTCCGGGTACTTGATTGTGGAGAAGGTTGAGGATGTCAAATCCAACACAAGAATGTTGTGCACGGTGATCCCCATATAGATCTTGTCATCAACTAGGAAAGTACTCAATGCATTTAACGTCGATGAATGAAATCTAGAAATCTGTGTTGTAGCCGAAGTTTGCATGCTCCAGGCATCATCTTGCAACTTATATACACGAGCTGTCACTTTCTCCTTGCCGCTGTAATCCAATTCAAACCAGAAGTAGGACAGCCGCCCATGGTCACATTCTCTGGAGAGGATCTCACGGAAAATGTAGATTTTCTTGTCATCCATCGCCGGGAGCCGCGGGAAGGTAACGAAACCTCTTGCTCGATGGAGCGGACTGTGCACTCCGTATGTGAAGTCGCCGTCGCGGAACAAGTTGACGACAACCCTGCAGTCACGGGAGTCCATGATGCGCGTGGATCGGCTGACGTAGGAGTCCAATTCGAACCCCCCGCGGCGGACGACGGCGGCGAGCTCCGGGCGCTGAGGCAGCATCGGGACGAAGTCTGCGCGAAACCTCTGGTCGGTCGAGAAGGTGGTGAGGTAGAACCCGAGGAGGCGGGGCGGGTGGACGTCGCGGAAGCGGCGGAGGAAGGCAGGGTCGGAGGCGGCCCGGAGCCAGCGCCTGCAGACGGCGGCGGCGCGAACGAGGTCGGTGGGGAGCCCGAGGCGGAGGAAGATCTCGCCGAGGAGGTCGCAATCGCCGATAACCACCGAGATCGCCGCGGCGGACGCCGCCGCGAGGGTTGATTTCTCCCTCTCCCTCTTCGCCTCCATTGCTGGGCGGACACGCAGGCACCCGCCGGAGAAGATGGGCAGGCAATCGGTGAGATTGGGGGAGGAGGGTAGGGTTTAGGGGTAGGCGACGGCGGCGGACTGCGATCGATTTGGGGGATGAAACTCGGAAGCCGTTCAGGTTCAGGTGGGTTATGATTTTTCTTTTTTTTTCTTTTTTCTTTTGCTACTGTGCCACTTTTGGGCCGTGGGCCTTGGCGATCAATTTGGAGAGAAAAAAACGCCGCGGGGGGGGGGGGGGGGGGGGTGGGGGGGTACACCGGATCCGTTGACACGCGCTTTTCCAGAAAACCTTTGTTTTTAATTAACACTAGTCCGTTACAAAATGCAGATTATTTTAGTTTTTCTCTAATTTAAACATCTATAACTAAATATACCAACATATGTAACATTAAATCAGATTTCATTAAATCCGCTATGAAATCATTACTTGATTTATTTAGTATGGTAGATTTTAATTTTGTATAATTTTAAATATTTAATTAAAGATAAAGAAGTTTGACTTGTAACAAAATTAAAAGGATCTGTACTTTAGAACGGATCTTTTGGATGATGTTTTATTTTTATATCCATATCTGTTTTCGAATAACGGCCAAAGGATAAAAAACATTTTATTTGAAGCACTGTGAGCTAAGATGATGCTTTAGCACTGCACCAAAACAGGTCATTTTCGTCGGATATATTTATTTTCGTCGGTCCACGGCAAACCGACGAAAATAAATGTATAATTTTGTTGGTTTTGGAGGGTTGACGAAATTACACATTATTTTCATCGGTCTGGCCGTGGCCAACGAAACTAATGATCTATTTTTGTTGGCTTGACCAAAGCCGACGAAAGTAACTATATTTTCGTCGGCCTACTAAGCCGACGAAATTGTAGTTAGTCCTATCTCTTCAGTAGTTTCGTCGGCTTGATCTAAGCCGATAAAAATAAAGATATTTTCGTTGGCCTGACTTGGCCGACGAAATTAATCTTATCCTATCTCTTCAGCAGCTCACCTTCCGCCCCGCCACCGCCGGTTGCTTTCACTATGTTTCACTCCCGCCTGTTGCGCCGCCGGCGCCCCGCCGCCCGGCGCCTGCCACCCCGCGCGCGCCTGCCGCTACACGTGCGCCCGTGCCCGCGCCCGCCGCCCCGCGCGGCCGCGCCCGGCGCCCCACCGCCTGTGCTGCCCGCCGCCCCGCGCGCGCCCCCTGCGCTCAGCCGCCGCCCCGCTGCCCGCGCCTGCCGCCCGCCGCCCCGTGAAACCACAGGCTCTTGATGACTACCAAATGATCCCTGAGGTGAATCTTCTTTTCACAAATGTTCTTTCTTTTTTCTTCTGAACGGTCTTTTACATTTTTCAGCTGGACCATAGTTATTTGGATAACTAGTTTCTATATAACTGATTTCTTAATTGTTGCTTACAATTTCCATCAGGCTGATGGGACGGACTTGCAGCCATCGATCAGGTGAGGGCAATGCTAAGATCAATGAATGACGGGGAGACCAGCATCTCCTTCAGCTACTGCATATGCACTTATGCAAACTGGTGACAAGAAATGTTTTGAATATATTGATAGAATAGTCAAAAAGTTCAACGGAGGAGGTAAATGGTTCATGACAGAGCATAGATGACTGTTCACAAGATTA
Organism: Panicum hallii; assembly: GCF_002211085.1. Lineage (NCBI taxonomy): Eukaryota > Viridiplantae > Streptophyta > Magnoliopsida > Poales > Poaceae > Panicum > Panicum hallii. The sequence continues at coordinate 11,167,991 of NC_038042.1, read as the reverse complement.
GATAGTATTTTGTGTCTCATCTCAAATTGTTTATCATCACCATTTCAGTCCCCAATGTTTATCCAGTCGATCTTTTGAGCACATCTGGGTGGTTGATCGATTAGAGCGACTCGTGATCTCCCTTTACTTTCAACGTGAGATTAAACAATGCATGGACTATGTGAACAGGTTTTGCTTCTGCGATACCTTTTTTCAGTACTATTTGTTTCCATTTGAGCATATATCATGGAAACACTGAGCTTCAGTGAGCACCTTATGTTGAATTTCTAGGCTTATCTCCTCATCATTTTGTAGGCACTGGACTAAAGAAGGGATTTGCTGGGCTAGGAACTCTAATTTAAAAGATGTGGATGACACGGCTATGGCTTTTCGACTACTACGGCTACATGGATGCAATGTCTCCCCAAGTACAAAAATCATTCCCTTAAATTAAAACATCTCCATGATCTATATATTTAGTTTAGTGCAAACCCAAATAGGCTAATCATCAAATAAATAACAAATTTCCTATGCACCAACCAATGCTCAGCTAACTAGTGAAATAATGCACTATATATGTTGCAATATTTCACTCTATTCCCAACACTCTACAAACTTCATCAAGTTGTTACGTCTCAGACATAAATGTTAATTATGTGTTCTCTGTAGGTGTGTTTAAGAATTTTGAGAAGGATGGAGAGTTCTTTTGTTTCGTGGGGCAATCAACCCAAGCTGTCACTGGGATGTATAACCTCAACAGAGCCTCTCAGATAGGGTTTCAAGAGGAGGATATATTGCACCGTGCTAGGATTTTCTCATATGAGTTTCTTAGACAAAGAGAAGCCAAGGCATGCTCCATGATAAATGGATCATTGCGAAGGATCTAGCTGGCGAGGTTATTTAACTCATTCTATCATTCGATGATCATAGACTTATTGAAAGTTTAATAGAGTTAAAAGTTAATTAGTGTTTTATGCTTTCATTGAGGTTTATGCCTTGTCTTCATCTTTTCATGTTATTGTATATGTAATACACACAACATACTAGAACAATTTCAGGTATTAGTAGTACATTCATGTTAAAAGCAACATACGGAATATTTGAAATTCTAGAAATAACTAAAATGAGATACTATACTGCAAACATATTAGGAATGTCTGTATGATCCTTTTTGAACTGGATTTATTAGTAAATCACAACTATATAAACTAAGAAATATTATTTTAGCTAAATATGTTAATAAAAATAATCAAATCAAGCCAAGTAAGATAAAAAAGGATGATGGCATACATAAGGATCAAAGTTACACCTTTTTTCCCTAAACAATGCAGTTAAAGTTGCATAAGCTAGTGCATAGCATTTGCCCGTGCTATCATGTATGTGTCAACTAGAAGACCATGGTGGTGCCCTGTTATACCTCTATAATATGTTTATACTGATCTATAGGTACAATATACGTTAGACTGGAGGGTTTCCAGTATTTTCGTCGGCTCTAAAAGCCGACGAAACTGACGCTTATTTTCGTCGGTGTCAAAGCCGACGAAACAAACTCCGTTTATTTTCGTCGGCTAGCTCAGCCAACGAAAATATGTGTTTATTTTCGTCGGCTTGCGTGGCCGACAAAAATAATCGTATTTTCGTCGGTTGCCGACGAAAATCCATTCATTTTCGTCGATTTTATTCCGTCAGCCTATTTTCATCAGCCGACCGACGAATATATGTATTTTCGACGGCTTTTGGGCTATTTTCGTTGGTTTATGGCCAACAAAATTAAGCTGTTTTCTTGTAGTGTACAGCACCCCGATCTCCAACGTGAGGCAATAGAGAATCTTACTATGATATTTTTTAGCACCCTAAGATTCATACGCTTGAGCAGCCCATAGGGTGGCATGCTTATATCAATATTTTTGCTTATGTTTAACAGAAAATTGTTGAGGAGAGATAAGAGGATGTTTGCTCATGTTTTCTAACACACATGCCATTGCTTGAAGTCCATGACATTGCCGTGTGAGCCAATATTAATTTTACAGGATACAATATATATAGTTGATCAATTGGACATGTAATATTACGCTATTCCTAGATAATGTATATATTTTCTTTAAAGATACTGTTGACTCTAACGTTGGAGACGCTATTATTCGAAATGTAAGACGTTTATGACCACCGAAGTTTCCAACATGACTTTGACTCGCAGCTTTTTGGATAGCATATCATTTCATATACGTAATGTTGTGAAAGTAGTTTCTTTGGTGAATCAAGCAAAGCGAAGCATGTGGTATCATTCTTTATAATTTACTATGCATATATTGATGAGCCAAGTGTCAGACTCGTCCTCACGGAACTGTGCATATAGCGTACTTTTTCTAGGATAAGGGATGGGATATGGCTCACGCCCTACATCTGTTGTAACTGCTCGTAGTGTTTGAGTAGTATGACTACTCATACGGTAGTTGAACTGGTCGTTACACGGTAGGAAACTATTCGAAAAGTACTCGGGTAAGACTTCTGGATCTGTACCCGACTATAATTTTCACGTAATTCTATCCCCCAGACTATATAAGGATGGATAGGGACCCTCTTCAAACAGGATATTACCTGATCACAACCTAAGGAAATACAAACCACACAGGACGTAGGGTATTACGCTCTCGGCGGTCCGAACCTGTCTAAACCTTGTGTTCCTTGCACCTTTGAGTTCCTGATCTCGGTGACACCTTATCTACAAACTCACCATCTCGGGGGTATCCCCGGTGGGCGTGGTGGTAAAACACCGACAGCTGGCGCGTCAGGTAGGGGTGTTCATCGAGCATCCACCGAAGAACCCGATGGCGTCATTCAACTTCACCAGTGCCGTGCTCGACGAGGGCATAACTTTCATCTTCGGCTCCTGGATCTGGGTTGCCAACGGTTTGGGTGGCTTCAACAGCCACCTAGTTGATTACAAGAAGTTGGAGACCTCTGCATCAACTCGAAGCAGCGACCTCGACGAGTCCATCGACAACCTCGACGAGTTGCTGCTCCCCAATCTGGCCCTGCAGATCAAAAAGATGTCTGTTTTCGACGCGACTTCCACTCATGATGCAACAGAACTAGTCAGATCAGACTCAAACTAATCTGAAGGGACCACACAATCTAAGTCCCTCTCCGACTTGGAGGAGAACTTAGATCTGCTGCTCAAGTTCAAGGACGTGGGAGCCACCACTTGCCGGGGGACCCCCGTTTTCGACAACTACTCAAACTCCAACGAAGAGTACTCGTCACTTAGTAATACACCTTTAAGCCAGAGCCGAGGAGGACTTGAAGACGAGGGAGCCACCGCCCGTCAGGGGCCCCCGCTCTTGAAAACCACTCGCAACCCGATGGCTACCTCGAATTGTTTTTGGCAACCATCTGGGTTTAACCATAACATCTATGCAGCAAGGCCGTTTCGTGTACAGGAAGGGTTTTGAGCCCTCTGAACTACTCAACTAGGAGTCCCGCCATGTGGCCTTCATACAGGAACTGCCCTTCCAGGAGGGCAAACCTCTCCCTCCCATCGCGGAAGAGGGAGACGGTAGCACAGAGCTACTCGACTACAACCATACGGCTAACAACTCACCAGATCGTCAAGTCTACATGGCCTCCCTTTGCAACGCGGATGACGACGAGCTGAGTCCCGAGTACGACGACGAGCAACTCGCGGATGTCTTTGCCGATGAGCCCACAGCTGACGCCCCCAGGACAAGAACAAGAAGCATCGAAGGATCCATGGGAGAAGAACACCAAGCGTGCCCAGCGTAGGCGGAACGCGGAAAATCACGTTCGCAATCCAATGTATCAAAGGAACCTCAACAACGCTTTTGCAATAGTCGTGGATCGAGAGTACCGTACACCGATTGGCGCCATCGCAGAAGCAGCTCTATTAGCCCAACAACCATCACCCAACCCTCAGATTCAAAGACTGCAGTATCTGACCCAGCACGCGCTCGTGCAACTTGATGGGCAACATCCAGTGTCTTCCACTCGGAATCTACCCTCAAGATTTGAGCACCATGGCGAAACCGCGCTGATCAGCCGCACCCTCGGAGGATGAACAAGAGCCACCCGTCCACGCGTGGCAACGATGAACAAGAAGTACAACAATCTACTCGCCAACCTCACAACTAGCATGGTGCAAGGCCTCAAGGCCAAGCTCAACTCGAGGCTAGCTTTCACGACGCTCCCACGATCGACCTCAAGCAGAAGATCAATGACGACCATGATGCGCGGCGTATTATCAAAGCAAGGAAAAGGGACCGTATCGATAGGTACCACGATGACGACGACAACGACTGTTTCCCCGCCTTCACCTCCAACATCACCGACAAATCCTATCCCAAGGAGTTGTTGTCGGTCAAAACCTACCGGTGAGCAGCGACAGGCAACACGAGGAGCCGGAAGGCTCCCGGGACTGCTGGTGGGCCCCGGTCCCTCAGTCAACGGCCCGAGATCTGGCACACGACCTGGCGTCTAGATTGCTAGGCGTGCCACCTGACCTTATACCTAATCAGGAAGGTGTTCTATGTTAGTTTCCTGCATGCATAGACACGTATAAACATTAGTCCGAGCCGTGATCGGCTCATCGGGTGATTCCCTATATCGGCTGTAAAGAGCCGATTGTATTCAATTCCAGATCGGATCTATGAATAAGGCAAACATATCCGATGGTAATGTAAAACATGCTCTGTAACCATTAAGCTAATCCAATCTACGACGGTTAAAGCTTTCATTGCATAACTGGAATATCCTGCACGTGATTGAGCCTAACAGATACAAAAGGTAATAGAATAACAACCTGAACAGAGGCCTAAAAACAACAAAGAGCCGATTCCCGGAACAATCCCTCTTTAAGCTGATACAAAGCACCAAACATACTGCCGGAACATTCAACCCGTTTGAAGGCGTTTGAAGGACCTATTATGCAGATATTAAACTAAATCTTCAATGAATGAAGACTAACCATAACAGATTGGATCTACTAAATAGGAACAGAGCAAGACACTGCCCTTCTACCCGAGATCAGGCATGATGACAGCTGAACGTTTACAGATAACAAATGATGCATGATTAAAGCATGGAAGAGCCGATGCTTCTCTATAAACGCCAAGATAACTAGTGTTACTCGCCATCAACAACGCTTCAGAATGAGAAACACAAAAGGTAGATAAGCAAGGATGATGCTGCCCCGATCACGCGGGGCGTGATTGAGGCTGCACGGCACTTACCCGAGAAACCATAGAACAGGGGTGGCGATGCGCCGAGAATTGTTGGTGAATGATTGATTGATTCCCTTATTCATAATCCAGGCTACATATTTATAGTCCGGAGACTTGCCTTCCCTAACCAATCCTAACTAAACACGACACGAATCTTGGCTATCTCTATCTAAACTATTTAAACACACATGCCTATCTAGATACATGGCCAATTCTGACCTCAAACACCCGCGTAGGGGCCGATTCACAAGCCCACTATGATTACCTTTCGAGCCCATCTTACTTCGCGGCCCACCTTTCTGGCCCGCCTAAATTATGGCGATAACACATGCCCCCTGGTTTCGGCAATAATTATTCTGAAACCATTTCTCTTTTCATTGCCCCGCCTCTTTGACTTCCAAAATTCGTATAGGCGTGCCTCTTCAACTTCCAGGGGATGTGACTGCTCTGCATCAAACTCCTTGGAAACCGCTACGGTGCCGATTCATCTTCCACTCCATCTTTATAAACCTGTCCTCGGTAGTTTTCTTTCTCTCATCCCCTTCCTTCAGCCATTAGCAACCGTACCTGATTCAACTTTCCTCTTCTCGTAATGGCTTCTTATTCTTCCTCTACTTCCTCCGCCATCTCCTTCGAGTCTGAGTCCACTTGAGAACCCACTCCAAAGTACGACCCTATAGCTGCTTACGAGGTTCATGCGCCCCTGCATTGGGATGCAGAGGAATGGGACCTCCAGACCTGGTCAGAGGACAAGGAGTCCCTGACTGATGGCGAAGATCTCCACCTCCTCCTCGGTGGTGAGCTGGAGGAAGATGACGAGGACGACGCGTCCTGGGAAGAAGGCTTCTTCTTCTCCTCGGAAGAAGAAGCCGATTCCTCATCAACCGAGGTGGACTCGGTGGCAGGAGGCTTCCTCCTTGGTGGATCGTCAGAGGATGACGATGACGACAACGACGAAGAAGAAGCTGAAGACAGCAACAACTTCAGTAGTGACAGCGGCGGAGACGATGGCGGCGGCGACGACGGCAGTGGCAATGACAGCGATGTTAGCACGGCTCCACCGATTAAGCGCCGCAGAACCTCTAGCGCCTACTGGTGGTAGACTGTAGGATTAAGCCGATAGATCGGCTCTAGGAGCGATTGGCTCCCCCTTTTGTACTCACTCCCCGTTGTAAATAAAATCCTTTATTTCAACCGCAATTCGTTAAGAAACCGATCTCTTGGGAGCCGATGGCAACGCATCGGTTCCTTTCCTTAAAAATGGCGATCCGGATCTAAGTCGATTCTCCGACCCATTTCATTTTCCGCTTAAATCCGGAACCTTCCCAAAATAGATCTTCGAAGACTCCCCGAATCCAAGTTATTCTCCAAAACCTTCTGCTCATAAACCCTAACTGCAAAGACCCGAACCAAAGCCTTTAGAGCTTAAACTCGTACTTGCGCCATCAACCCTAGATCCAGTTCCCTGGTTCTTGATCTTTGGGGTTTTCGATGGCGGGATCTTCAAATGCCGATGCGGGTGTCTTTGGCTTGAAGGTAAAACTCCGACCTTTGCTAATTTAATGCAGCAATCACTAGATCCCTTGCACCATTAAATGATCCTTCTCTGGTTGTTTGGTTTTTATGGATTCTTCAGGTTTCAGATATTCTCTTGCGGCATCCTTCTTCCCCCAATTCCTTTTGTCTCGGGCCTCATTCTTACGAGAAACCCGTAGATTTAATTTCTTGCGAGGCTAATCGAATTCCATTCGTGAGCCAAAACATAGATTTAGATTATTGGGCCGACAGCCTACGTGCCTGGCCAAATCCTCCCGAGGGTTGGGTGACCTCGTACAACAGAGTAGCAAAGACCTAGCAGCCCACATGGGAGACCATAGGGATAGCCGATGCTCTGTCTTTGTCTCTATCCCCTCTTGAGAAGAATGAGAATCTCCTAAAAACCATCGGCTACTTTTGGTCCGATGCTTTGAACTGCTTCATATTTGGTCATGGCCCGATGACTCCAACCCTCCTAGACGTAGTGATGATCATTGGTCTAGACATCTCTTCATCCTGCTCCTCTGCCTACAGACTATCCGGAGTCCCCTTCAAGTTGTCCTCCAAAACAGAGTGCACAAACTGGGGTGCATACCTGAACTAGCACCTTAAAACGAAAGGCCCTGTGACCGAAAAGGAACATACAACCTTCTTGAATCTTTGGTTGGAACACTTCTTATTTTGCGGTCCTTCCGTTGCCCCAACCAAGAATTATCTCCCCCTAGCATATGAACTAGCCAAAGGTAACACTGTTGGCCTCGGCAAGCTGTTCCTTGGGGAAGTCTACAGATACCTCCACCTGATGTCCTTGAGCCTACTTACATAGGAGAAACTTAGGACCGGTGGTCCCTGGTGGTTCATTCAATTGTGGGCTCACCTTTACTTTCAGGACTTCATCCCAGACTTCCCTGTTTTGGCCGATAACTCTTTCCTAGATCAGAGTGGGAGGCGGATCAGATGCACCAGCTTTGGCCAGGCTTTATATAGCCTTCCTGGCAGCAAGTTGAATCCCTCACAAGTTTCAAACTGGTTTAGAATTTTCTATAGGGGCCTGAACAATCCTATCTTCCTTCCCTATACTGATTCTAAAATTTTTGAGAACCCGGTCACCTTCAGATTGGCTGATTTTGCCGATGATGACGGCACTCGGCATCTATATTCTATCATGATCCGCCCTTCCCTCCTTCTAGTCGGCATGAGCACCTCCAACTGGATCATCAAGCCAGGATATGAATTCTATCAGCCGGTCATAGTAGCTTGGCAATTGGGCCTCGGGGAAGTTCCTCCTCACTTCTTCCTTCATTATTTGACAACCAACAGAACTGATCTGCCCGACCCCGTCACCACTCAAAGATGTTACAGCCTATTTTCAGATCTTCTCATCCCAATCCCTGTTGACCTATCGTTCACCTCTTCGGCCATCGACTTTGAGAACTAGTGGTCAATATGGAAGACTCATGTCTTCCAGAAAGCCCTGGGGCCGATGCTGCAGTAGATTCACGCTGAGTACGAAGCTCCTGAGGAAGAGGTATTACCATCAATCTAATGTTTTCCTCCTGACTCCGCTTAATTCTTTTTTTTATCCCATTTGCTCTCTCTGTAGCAGGAAGATGGTTCGGAGCCCAGGAACGATGATGGCTCCACCTTCCAGTTTTCGCCGGTTGCCCCCGTGGTCCTTTTTGGCAAAAATGCACCTCCCCCGTCAAAAGGTATCATGCGGATCCAGCCTGACACCGCGAAGTTGACCCCCAAGCGGAAACGACCCTCTGATATTGGTGCCCCCCAGGCCCAAATTAAGGTGAGAAAGATGATTGTCAGAAAAATTCGGAAGGAAGGTGGGCCATCTTCCACCAATCAAGAAGCCCCGATCGCCAGCCAGGTTTGGATCGCCCCTCTTATAATTTGATCCTCTGAACATGTATACTTTGACTTGATTGCTCTTTCCTTTCTTGTAGTCTGATGTTGTAGACATTTCTAGTGGGGAAGAGCCCGCATGCCAAAAAGACCCAACTCCAGAGGCTCCAGAAGATCCTTTGACAACGGTCAATGCCTTAGTCAACCTTCAGGATCCCATCCCAAAAGCTCCAGATAACCCCACAACGCCAGTTGATGCTTCAATCATCCTTCGAGGTTTGCAGGAGTTGGTCATTGCCACGTCGGACGTTGGTCCCTCTCTAGTAGAGCTGATCGTCACCTCGTCGGTTATCAGTCTTCCTCCGGAAGGGGCGCGCCTGCAAGAGCCGATCGTCGCTTCATCGACTGTCACTCCTTCTCCAGAAATGGTGCATCCTCAGGAGCCGATCATCGCTTCATCGACTGTCATTACTCCTCCTCGAGGACAAGTATGTTTTGTCACCGAGTCGTTTGCATCTTCTTTTCCCTGTGTTTCCCGTGCCGCTTTAGTCTTATGTCTTCTTTCAGGGTCTGAACATGTCGGAGTTACTTTCATTTGACCCTACATCCATCGGCTCGGCCGTACTCGAAATCAATGATCGTCAGCAAGATTCGACCGGCATCGCCAACCAACTTCTCCGCGTGAAGGGCCTTCTGTCAGCTCCGATTGACGCCTTGGTGCAGGATTCCGACGCAGTGAGGCAGATTCTCGAGGAGATCAAGTCTCAACTCCCGGAAGTCCTTTAGATCAAGCTTTGGCCAACCGGGCACCTTCCTTTCTTTCGGGCAAGGGTAGAACAGGCTCAACACAGGATTGAAGCTTGACGTTCTTAAGCTCCCTTGAAGGCCGACATTGCCGAGAGGTGTCAATTGCTTAACGAGAAGAAGGCGACTCTGGATGCCAAGGCCGATACATCTATGCACTCTCAAAGGCTTCAACTTCTGGAGAAGGAATTAGAGGACCTCAAGGCTAAGGTCTGGGCAACCGAGCATCGCATCCAAGAAGAGAAGAACCTCATTGCCAGCTCCAAACGAGAAGCAAAAAACCTGACCGCCCAACTGAAGATAGAACTTGCAGAGCTCAGCGCTTTGAGTAGGCAGGTGGTGTCGGGAGAGGACAAGGACGATGAAGCAGTGATTGCTGAAGCTGATCGCGTCCGTCTTGAGGCCATTGCCCCCATCGACGAGTTCCTTCAGTAGACTTCCTTGTAGTCACCCTTTGTAAGATAAACCTGCATGTATCTTATATTAAGATTCTAAAGTCGATGGTTGTACATCGGCTATTCAATCGACTCAATGTGTTGGGTACAAAATACTTCTCTTTCTCTTTTATATATGTGGGCCGACTGCACGTATCGGCCCTCTTTCCTTGTACCCAGCTTGACGCATATCATCGGCTTCCGCCTGTACGAGTCATCAGGTTCTGTCGACTCATATCCTCCCGCGTAGCATCGGCTTTCTCCTGTACGGGCCAACTGATCATATCGGTTCATATCCTGATGTGTAGCATCGACTTTACTGCTCCTCACCATCCCACATACTTGGGAAGTACTTCTTGAGATGTTGACCGTTGACCGCCACCGGGAATTTGACACCATCTAACTCCTCAAGCATATATGCGTTCCTAGATAGGACTTGGTCAACCCTATAAGGCCCGTGCCAGTTTGGAGACCATTTGTCATATGTTGCATCTTTAGTCCCCAATGATAGCACCGCTTCCCAAACCAGATCTCCAACTTGGAACTCTTTTGGCTTGACTTTCTTGTTGTACGCGCGGGCTACTTTGGCCTTATTTTCTTTGATCTTCTCAAGTGACCAAAGCCTGAGCTCCGTGAGGTCCTCAACATTATCATTCATCAGAATAGCATACTCTTCGGCTATTAAGTCATTTTGAAACTCTATACGCCTCATGCCGGCCGTAATTTCCCATGGTAATACAGCCTCCTGTCCATACACTAGGTGATAAGGAGAAGTTTTTTTTGCTCCGTGGCAAGAAATACGGTATGCCCACAATGCCTCTGATAAGACCTCATGCCAACGCTTAGGATATTCATCAATCTTGATCAACTTGATAAGGCTCTGATTGGACGTTTCAGCTTGTCCATTTGCTTGGGCATAATATGAAGATGATCTAATCAGCTTGATGCCCATGTCGGTGGCAAACTACTTGAACTCCTCCGAAATGTAGACCGAACCCTCATCTGTTCTAATGGTATGAGGAATCTTGAACCTGTGAATGACATGCTCCTTGAGAAAATTAATGATGTCCTTGGATGCTACCAACTTCATGGGAACCGCCTCCACCCACTTGGTAAAGTAATGTGTGATGGCCAAAATATACTAGTGGCCTTTACTGGATGGAGGATTAATTTTGCTGATCATGTCCATGCCCCAGCCTCTAAACGGCCACGGTTTGACGATAGGGTTCATTACTGACGCTAGTACCATCTGAATCTTTTCGAACCTCTGACATGCCTGACATCCTTTGTAATATTTGAAGCAATCTTCAAGCATGGTGGGCCAGTAATACCCCGATTGCCTAATTAGCCACTTCATCTTGTGAGCCGATTGGTGAGTCCCACAGGTGCCTTCGTGGACTTCGTGTAAGAGCCGATTGGATTCAACCGGCCCCAAGCATTTGAGCAGCAAACCTTCTAAAGTCCTGTAGAATATGTCATCTCCTATCAGGACATGCCTCATGGCCTTGTAACATATCCTCTTAGGTGCCCCCCGAGCTGAATCCTTCAAATAATTGAAGATATCGGCTCTTCAATCTCCTTGGTCCAGTAGGTGCACGTGAAGATCGGCTCTGTCTGCCACAGTCTTGTATCCCGAAGCCATCTGTGCCAAATCATTGGCCTCTGAATTTTGTGTCCTAGATATCCAATAGAAATTTATATACCCAAATTGGACCATCAGCTCTTGACATATGTTGGAGGAAATCTCCAGCCGGGTGGCGGAATGCACCCGCCTAATCCTAGTTTAGGAAGAGTTTAGGGGATACCTAGGAGTGCTTGATCGATAGGCGGATGAACACGGGAAGGACACGAGGATTTAGAATGGTTCGGGCCATCGGAGCGTAATACCCTACGTCCACTTTAGAGCTGTATTGCTTGAGTGTGCTTGTGGTCAGTTTGTAAGTCTAAACCTTGTGTCAGCCTGAGAAGGAACCTCCTTTTCTAACGAGTACACTCTCCCTTTTATAGACCAAGGGAAGTGCTTACACTGTGCGGGACCCCGACAGGTGGGCCTGGCCAATAGGAGCCTGTTATATGAGAGATATGGAGATCTTCCTCTCCAGCTCCTCTCTGTAGTCCTCTCGATCGGGAAGTTGATGTCCGTATCTACAGCCAGGATATGGCCGTGTGCCGCCTTGCCAGCACAGTGACTGCTGTCAGTGTTACCCAATAGTAGAAGCCATGCTGCCACTGTTGGGTCAGGACCCTCTGACAGACGAAGGAGCAGCGCTGACCCGCTGCGCCGTCGCCTCCGCGCGCACTGTTGCAGCGCACGCCTCGGCACACCTGCCGCAGGTCATCATCACCCACACGCGGCGCCGTGATGTGACTACACGCCGTCTGCCCGCACATAGAGCACAGTGACGCAATGCCTTGGAAACAGGCAGGCTTACCATGGTGTCACTTGGGCAGACCATGCTTTGACTTGGGCACACGCAGCCCACCTACCCGCATTTAATGCAGTTATTGGGCTGGCGTCCCGCGGAGGGCCTTTTGCCACTGGCGCGTGGCAGGGCCAGCCCTGCAGTTGCCTCCGTGGTGGCACGTGGCGGCGCTGGACCCCTTCCCGGGGGAAGGGGGGTCCGAGCCCCCGAGGCCAGTTGGAGTGGTCAGGCCCGTGGAGGTCTGGCCTCCACACGTGGTGGCACTGGACCTCCCTGGGGAGTCCGGGTCTGTGGAGGCCGTGCTAGAGCGCCCTGCCCTTGTGGGCATGTGGAGGCGCCGGGCCTATAAGAGCATGGGGGAGGTCCAGATACCACGATCCCAGCTGTCAGGCCCCGGGCCGTACGCCACGTCGCCTAGAGGATGAGGGAGAGGTTACGGATAACCTTACACCCGTCTGGATGGACACCCTGTCAGAAGACTCACTGATAGGCTAGGCCAACGGAGAGGCAGATCTCCTCACAACGGACTATTACAACCTTCTGGTTGTTGAGCAGTTCCTTGGCGATGATGGAGGATAGGCGGTCGAGCATGTGGTGGCACGCGGTCACCACGATGCGCTTGGCGCACATGCCGGAGCCGGCCACCATCGCGCCCTCACCTGTGAGGCGACAGCGAGACGCTAAGGGTCTGGACACCCTAGCAAGAGGTACCCCTCTCCGTATGTACCAACAACATAGTACTCATAACGGGAAGAGTGACTCGCTCTCACACCTGTATTCCTCTGTGAGCTGAGAGACCACCAATTTTGAATCCCGAAAAATTTCCACTGCTTCAGCTCCGGCCTCAAGAAGCAAATGCAAACCTTTACGCACTGCTTCATATTCCGCGAGATTATTGGTGCAAGCGGTAGGCAATCTGATTGAAAAAGAATACGTTGCTCCCCGAGGTGACACAAGCAAGATATCTATGCCGCATCCATCTACACAAGCCGATCCGTTGAAGTACATGGCCCATGCGTGTACAGAGAGTTCTGCTATGTTAGTATTGATCCTTTCTGCAATGAGATCCCCTAACACTTGCCCTTTGACCGCCTTTGCGGGTTGGTATCGGATATCAAATTCTGACAACGCAAACATCCACTTCTCAAGCCGGCCTTTCAACACAGGAGCCGATAGCTTGTGTTTTGTGACATCCGATTTGCAGATGACAATTGTCTCGGCTGATAGCAGGATATGATGAAGCTTTGTGCATGTAAAGAACAAACAAAGATAGGTACACGTAGAATGGTCTATCTAGTTGGGGTGGAACAAGCATAGGTGGTTTTTACAAATACTCCTTGATCTCTTCAAATGCCCGTTGCTGCTCTGCACCCCCAGCGAAACTCTTCATTGGCTTTAATTTTCACCAACTCCATAGAAGGCTCAATCCACCCGGAGAGATTGGAAATAAACCTTCTGACAAAGTTGATCTTACCAATGAGCTGCTGGAACTCTCTCTTCATAGTAGGTGGCACCATTGTTCTCACAGCTTCTTGACTTTTTAGGCCGATCTCGATTCCTCTTTGATGAACCAAGAAACCCAGAAATTGACCAGCCGATACGCCGAAAGCGCATTTCTTCGGATTCATCCTAAGCCCGAACCTTCTGGTTCGTTCCAGAACTTGCTGTAGGTCCCCCAAGTGCCCTTCAACCAACGCAGACTTCACTACAACGTCATCAATATAAATTTCCACCAGCTTGCCGATCAGGTCGTGGAAAATGTAGTTTATGGCACGCTGATACGTAGCGCCATCATTCTTCAACCCGAAAGTCATAACCACATATTCAAATAGTCCTACTGCCCCAGGCACTCTGAATGCGGTCTTGTTTATATCCTCCGGAGCCATGAAGATCTGATTGTAGCCAGCGTTGCCATCCATGAAACTCAAGATCTTATGACCAGCAGCCGCGTTGATCAATGTCTCTGCGACAGGCATCGGGTATTCATCCTTTGGAGTAGCCATATTGAGGTCTCTGAAGTCCACACAAACTCGCCATCGGCCATCTTTCTTTTGCACAGGTACGACACTTGAAATCCACTCGGCATACCTACAAGGCCTGATGAATCCTGCTTCTAGCATTTTCTCCACCTCTTTCTTAACCTCCACCAAGACTTCATCCTTCATTTGCTGCGCCCGCTGCTGAAATGGCTGAAATTCCTTCTTGAGGGGAGCTGATGTTCGACTATGCTTCTGTCTAACCCAGACATTTCCGTATAATCCCAGACGAAACAATCTGCGTACTCTTTTAGCAAAACTATCATTGGCTCTCATAGACATGGGTGTAACTTTTTACTGACAAATGTTGGTCATGGCTTATCCCTAGGACCAATATCCACTTCTTCAAGCTCGTCAGCTGATGTAAACCCGTATCCTAATTTTTCATCATCTGTTAAGTCAACGCTGCAGATGGACAGAGAAGATAATAAAAAGAATTTTAGCCAATCACTAAGATCGGCCGCCTTATATTCTTCATTGATCTTTGAAATTTTACAATAGAAGTATGGCCGGATGCTAGAGCAGGCCTCCCTATCACTGCTATGATCATGTAAAATACTTGACATCAAAGGTTCACATTTTATTTTTTGGGGCTGTTCGCGGGGATCTGTCTTGCCGAGTGCGTCAAGGCAGCTCGTTCTTTGTGACTTATCTACTCTGTAAGGCCAGTGGATAAGACCAGCCTCACCCTATTTTTTGTAGCTTCGATGCGGTCGCAACCTTCCAGACTGATCCCTGAGATCGGCTCTTAGTCTTCCGCATCCCAGATGCTCATGGCAGCATGCGAGATCTCGATCGAGTCATCTGCATGAACCACCTCTACCTCATCTCCATCCCACTGAATTAGACATTGATGCATTGTGGAAGGGATGCAGCAGTTAGTATGGATCCAATCCCTGCCAAGTAGGACATTGTACGTGCTCTTGCTATTGACGATGAAGAAAGAGGTTGGAACAGTCTTGTTCCCAACGGTTAGATCCACACTAAGGACACCTTGTGCTTCTGACGTTTGGCCGTTGAACTCACTTAGCGTGATGTTGGTCTTGATCAGATCTCCAGTGGACAGCCCCAACCGACGCAGCACTAAGTACGGCATTATGTTACCTGCCGCTCCCGTGTCGACCAACATCTGGTTAACAGGCTTGCCGTTTATGTACCCCTTGAGATATAACTGGCTGCGGCCCCAAGTTAAGCTGGGCTACCGATAACTCTTCACGACCTCGAGCATGGAACTCTGCAGGGAGTACAAACACCATATGTGCATCAACCGATGTCTTCGCATCGGCTCTTGTTGATTTTGGCCACTACACCTTCCTGGGAGGGCGCGACTCCCTTTTCTGCATGTAGTGGACTTTGTCCGCCAAATCCAGGTGCGCCTTCCTCAGTGTCTCAAGATATCTAGCCTCAGCTTTGTTCAGGTAGCGCAGCCGCTGAACCCTGCATTTCTAGGAAAGGTTAAGTCCATCAGGGCACCAGCGCGACCGGTGATACTTATCCTCTTCTTCTTCGAAGTCCACCCTTCTTCGTGGTGGTTGAATCTATTCTTGCTGGGATGGCACAGGTCCTAAACATTGGAAAACTGTGACCCCCTCTGCATCTCGCTTCCGGGATCCGCACTCCGGGCAATCCTTGGTAGTAGGCAATCGGCTCATGCCAAAGTCCCAACAATACTTGAAGAACGGGCAATGCCAATGATCACGCGTGTCTTCCTGCTTCTTCAAACTTTTTCCAGTACGACGTTCATACTCTTCCTCCTCTGACTCACGTTGGAGACGCTGCTGGTACTGGTACTCGTACTTTTTAAGGAGATCGGAAGAAGCTGGCCACTGATTCCTAACATTCCTTATTTGTTCTTCCATGATATATCCCTTTTCCCCTTTTTGGGGCCGATCGCAAGGATCGGCCTCTTCATTCCTGGTTCGGCGGTGTGGTGCAAGTCCTACCATGTTAATGCCGAGTGCGAAATCTAGTTGTCGCCTCGCAGTCCGGGTAAAACCTTCCACCATATTCACACTCGGGAAGGGCTGGGTGTCGACCTTCATGGCAGTTTGGCCCAAGATCAATCGGCCTTGCTCAATAGCCGATTGGATCTGCCGATGGAGTTCCTTGCAGCCGCTCGTGTTGTGAGTGAAAGAGTGATGCCACTTGCAATATGATCTCCCCTGCAGCTCCTGTGCTGTAGGAGGCTTGCAGCCTTCAGGTAACTTCAACTGCTTCTCCTTCAATAATAGATCAAATATTTGTTCAACTTTACTCACGTCGAAGTCAAAACCTTTCGCAGGCCCTTGCTGTTTCACCCACTTACAGGACATGGGATTTGCCCCCCGAGTCCATTCTGCAACTGCTACTTCCTGATCATTCCTAGAATCTTCAGCGTCTTCTGTGTCGATCAATGTCACTTGACGCTTAAACCTATCCTGGTATAGTTCTGGGTGGCGCTGCTCAGATGTCGTTAACTTTTGCACCAAGTGTGCCAAAGAGTTGAATTCCAATTGGAAAGCCAGATCCCTGATCGGCTTTAGTAATCTCAAGGATGCCAACTTGACCGCCTCCTGCTCTGAAATACGGGTCGAATAGCATCGGTTCTTTATGTCTCTGAAGCGTTGGATGTATTCCGCCACGGTTTCCCTAGGCTTCTGCCGTACTTGTCCCAAGTCAGCAATTCCTACCTCCGCAGCTTCTGAGTGATATTGAATATGAAATTGCTCCTCCAGCTGCTTCCAGGTGCGGATCGAATCAGGGCCTAATGATGTGTACCATCCAAAGGCCGGCCCTATGAGAGACTACGAGAAAAATCTTACTCACAAGGGATCCGACACCGAGATCATCCCTAGTTGCCCTAAGTATCGGCTCACATGCTCGATGGAGCTAGATCCTTCTGCTCCACTGAATTTGGTGAACTCAGCAAGCCGATACTTGGGCGATAGGGGAATTAAATCATAGTCACTAGGATACAGCTTAGTATAGCCAATCGCCCTCGTCTTTGGTAAAATGCCAAATTGATCTCTTAGGATGGCACTGATTTGATCTACTGTCTACGCTCCTGGGGCCGAGTGCGCACTGTCATGACTCGGCCCGGTGGCATAGGTAGCTAGCCACGCCTGTTTGTCAGCATCTGCCCCGGAAACTCCTCCAGCCGCCCTCTGCACCGAGTGTACTAGATTATTGCTATCCGGTATATAAGCACACATATACCCATGCGGGATCTCCTTGAGCGACTCGCTGAAGAACTGGTGATCCACGGGGTCACCTCCCACCTTGTAGACAATGTAGGCCGGGGAGCTGTGTAACTCCGGAGCCGTGAGCGCATATGGCAGTGGTGGCCTAGACTGGAATGGCAATTCTCCCTTATAACTCCCCAAGGTAAGTCCCATTGGAGAGTATTGATGCTTCATGATCTCTTGGACCACGCTCAGCGCAACATGCTCGAAAGCATTTCTCGGAGTGTCGGTGCAGTGAGTGGGCCACCACGTAGTTTACTTCTTGGCGCAGAGCTCTGGTACGATCTTCGGAAGGGGTGGACAGATCCACGCCATCAAGAGCGCCTTCAGGTGAAAATCCTTTCCACCTAACACCGTGATGGCGGGTCTTCTCGAAAGAGCCGATGAGATCGGCTTTGAAGAGAGCCTTGATCTTATCGTATTTCTGCTTGTGTTCAGCAGCAGCTCCTCGTATGTGATCGAATCATCCCTCATCATCCCGTCAGCAGAAGTCGATGTAGTTGATGAAGATGGTCCCACCGGGTGTGCCAGAATGTGTTGTCGGTCAAAACTTGCCGGCGAGCAGCGACAGGCAACACGAGGAGCCGGGAGGCTCCCGGGACTGCTGGTGGGCTCCGGTCCCTCGGTCAACGGCCCGAGATCCGGCACACGACCTGGCATCTGGGTTGCTAGGCGTGCCACCTGACCTTGTACCTGATCAAAAAAGTGTTATATGTTAGTTTTCTGCATGCACAGACACGTATAAACATTAGTTCGAGCCGTGATCGGCTCATCAGGTGATTCCCTATATCGGTTGTAAAGAGCCGATTGTATTCAGTTCCAGATTGGATCTATGAATAAGGCAAACATATCCGATGGTAATGTAAAACATGCTCTGTAACCATTAAGCTAATCCAATCTATGATGGTTAAAGCTTTCACTGCATAACTGGAACATTCTGCACGTGATTGAGCCTAACAAATACAAAAGGTAATAGAATAACAACCTAAACAGAGGCCTAAAAACCAACAAAGAGCCGATTCCCGGAACAATCCCTCTTTAAGCTAATACAAAGCACCAAGCGTACTGCCGGAACATTCAACCCGTTTGAAGGGCCTAATTATGCAAATATTAAACTAAATCTTCGATGAACGAAGACTAACCATAACAGATTGGATCTACTAAATAGGAATAGAGCAAGACGCTGCCCTTACCCGAGATTGGGCACGATGACAGCTGAACGTTTACAGGTAATAAACGATGCACGATTAAAGCATGGAAGAGCCGATGCTACTCTATAAACACCAAGATAACTAGTGTTACTTGCCATCAACAATGCTTCAGAATGAGAAACACAAAAGGTAGATAAGCAAGGACGATGCCGCCCCGATCACGCGCGTGATCGGGGCTGCACGACACTTACCCGAGAAACCCTAGAACAGGGGTGGCGATGCGCCGAGAATTGTTGGTGAATGATTGATTGATTCCCTTATTCATAATCCAGGGTACATATTTATAGCCCGGAGACTTGCCTTCCCTAACCAATCCTAACTAAACATGACATGAATCTTGGATATCTCTATCTAAACTATTTAAACACACATGCCTATCTAGATACATGGCCAACCCTGGCCTCAAACACCCGCGCAGGGGCCGATTCGCAAGCCCACTATGATTACCTTTCGAGCCCATCTTGCTTCGTGGCCCACCTTTCTGGCCCGCCTAAATTATGGCGATAACAGGAGTTCAAACCAGTCGGAATCCCCAAGTACAACGGCAAGCAGGACCCCGCGCCAGTGGATCCGATGCTACTCTGTTGCCATCGAGGTTTCAGGGGGATCCAACTCCACCAAAACTCTCTACTTCCCGATAACTCTGGAGTCCGCACCCCTCACCTGGCTTGAAAGCCTCAAGCCAAACTCCATCGACTCCGGGAAGGACCTCAAGCGGGCCTTCATCGACCACTTCCAAGGATCCATAATCAGAGCGGGCACTCGCCACAATCTATCTCAGGTGAAGCAAGAGATGAACGAGACCCTAGGGTCCTACACCCGGTGTTTCTTCGAAACGCGCGCCACCATCGCCAACATCACCGATGAGTACATCATCCACTGCTTCCAGAACAGGCTCTTCTAGAAGCACACGTACCACAACTTCGGACGCAATCGCTCGACTACAGGAGGATGAGGTGAATGACTGCTTCCCCAAGTGCAACAGCAACAAGCAGGGCAATGGCACTGGTGAAAGGATCTCAAGATGCCTAGAGTGGGGTGAATAGGCTAATCTAGAACTTAAAACACTTTAAACACTGTCAGTAACACAGATGTCCGGATACTCCGGATATATGTCCGGAGAGTCCGGGTATGAAACAATGTACACACAAACAGAGATATTGATGCTGTAATTTAGATCGAGTAAATTTAGACAAGCTAGTGGTACCTTTGGAACGTTCCTTACCAATTATCTTGCTCTAGAGACTCGTGTAATAGTAGATCGACCTCAAACCCTAGAAAGTTAGTCTCACAAGCAAATATCTAATAAAAAATAGTAAGGAGAACAAGAGGGAGACAGAATTTGTTTCCGGAAGTTCACTCCCAAAGGAGTTACGTCTCCGTTGAGGAAGGATTCAAGAGACAGTGCTCAAGAACCCCTATGCTCCTCTTCCAATGGTGAGACTAACGCTCAAACCCAAGGTTACTTACTATGTGTTCCTTCGAGAGGAATGACGATTACAAACTTCTTGTGGTGCTCACAACTTGCTTGAGCACTCACGAGCGATGCCTAGCCGTCTAGGAGCTTGAAGCTCCAAGAGTAACAAACTTGAATCCACCGGCTAGACAGTGATGATGTACTCAAGAGTTGGAATGGAAGCTTACTAGCACAAATCTTTGCTCTTGCAACAAGCTCACTAGAATCCCCAAAGGAAATCACTCAAGAATGAAGAAAGGGGGAGTGAGAGAGCTCTTCTTTTGCTTGTGAGTGTTTTCTGGTCGAAATGAGCAAGAGGGTGTGAGTGAAAGGGTATGGGGGGTATTTATACCCCCTCGCACAGAAAACTAGCCGTTGGCTAAAGGGTACCTGGATACTCCGGGTATATGTCCGGATACTCTGGACACTGGGATCCGGAGACTCCGGACTCAGAGCAATCTACGACCGGGGAACAGTTACTCGGAAACTCTGGGTAGATGCCCGGATACTCCGGAACACTATGTCCGGACATTCCAGACCTTGAACCAGAGAATTCGGGTATAGCAGGGAATTTCACAAGAAGACTGTTTATAGTGGTAAGTTTGATTCTCATGATTTTTGTAGGTTTTCTTGAGCAAAATTACCACGTCAAACACATGTGGATCAAAGTCCCTCTTGATAGTACGGTGTTCCTATACTCAATTTAAAAATAAAATCTAATTCTTCAAGTAAAAATGAAACACCGCTTTTCATTTCCCTTTTGAGGGGTCATGCTTCGAAATACGCTTTACTTAATCACCCTTAGCACCTGCACACATGCTTGATAACATGATTAAATATACATGTGCTTTGTCATCTACCACCAAAACCCACTAAGGGGCCTAGATATCTTTCAAATGGCCACTTCGACAAGAGCCAGCGGAACCACTTGGGGAACCTCCGAATGCGCAAGCCAGACCAAGAAGTCGCGGTTGTTGAGCACAATCTGCGTGGCAAGAAGTTGGGGAACAATGACCCACAATTTGAGAAAGTCTTGCACAAATAATTCCCGATGCACCCGAAGTCGCGACACACGCTCTTCGAGTGCATCAGCCTCCGCAAATCACTCAATGCCCCACCCTTCCCTCAAGCAGAAAAGCAAAAGGATCAGGACGACGACGACGAAGGTGACAAGTCAGGGGCTCAAGACTTCCAGGATCTGAAGAACGTCGTCAACATCATCTTCGACGGAGATGGCGGATTCTTCTCCAAGCGCGCGTGGAAGTGGACCCTGTGCGAAATCCTCTCTGTAGAGCTGGCCACGCAAAAGCCTCTGAGATACAACAAGGTCCCGATCTCCTTCTCTAGGGATGATCAATGGACCAGTTTTTCCAAGTCGGGAAAATTTTCGCTCGTTCTAGATCCTATTGTGGTGGGCTCACAGCTGACACGAGTACTCATCAACGACGGGAGCATCCTCAACCTACTTTTTGCGAGTACTCTGAAGAAGATGGGCCTAGACATCTCCAAGATGCTCACCCCTAGCAGAGCCCCTTTCTACGGCATCATCCCGGAAAACGCGGCTACACCACTCGGCTAAGTGGTCCTACCAGTTACCGAAAGATAACTACCGCACCGAGTACATTAAGTTCGAGGTGGCTAACTTCAACTTGTCATATCATGCCATCCTTGGCAGACCGGCACTGGCCAAGTTCATGGCCGTGCCCCACTACGTCTACCTGCTATTCAAGATGCCAGGCAAGACAGGCGTACTCACACTCAGTGGCGACTTGAAGAAGTCGTATGACTACGACCAGGAGGCGATCGAGTACGCCACAACATCACGTGTGCGAGAGCCATCTGCAGAAGTACTCGTGGCCGCGCAAAAGCTCACCGACTCATAGATGGAGATCTCCAGCTAGCGGCCTAGCCAATTGAGGGTTAAACCCAACTCCAGCGATGTCAGCATCAAGGCCATACAGCTGCAAGAAGCGACCCATTCAAGACTGCTTTGATCAGAAGCGGCTTAAGTGACAAATAGGAAAGCACGCTCGTCAGCTTCCTTAGGGCTAACCGAGATATATTCATGTGGAAGCCAGCAGATATGCCAGGGGTGCCCAAGGAGTTGATTGAGCATTGCCTAAAAGTTGACCCTAAAGCCACTCCGAAGAAGCAACAACTACGACGCTTCGCCCCTGATAAGAGGGAGGCTATCAAGAAAGAGCTAGCAAAATTACTCGCGGCTGGTTTTATTAAAGAAGTGTACCACCCCTAGTGGTTAGCTAACCCTGTACTAGTCTTGAAAAAAATAATAATGAATGGAGGATGTGTATGGATTATACTGATCTCAACAAACACTGCCCGAAGGATCCCTTGCGATCCCACACATCGACCAGGTCATCGACTCTTCGGCTGGCGGCGTCCTGCTTTCCTTCCTTGACTGCTACTCGGGCTACCACCAGATAGCTCTCAAGGAAGAAGATCAGATCAAAACGGCGTTCATCACCCTTTTTGGAGCATAAGCATACACAACAATGTCATTCGGGTTGAAGAACGCAAAAGTCACCTATCAACAGGCCATCCAACTGTACCTTGCGGACCAGCTACATCGCAATGTTGAAGCTTACGTAGATGACGTGGTCATCAAGACCAGATCCCACGACGAGTTCATCGCTGATCTCGAGGAAACATTCAACAACTTGTGGAAATTCTGATGGAACCTTAACCCGACGAAGTGCGTCTTCGGCGTGCCACAAGGAAAACTACTCGGTTTCATTGTTAGTCACTGAGGAATTGAAGCAAACCCGGAGAAGATCACCGCCATCAGAGCCATGGATGCTCCACAGATGATCAAGAACGTCTAGAAGCTCACAGGCTGCATGGCAACTTTGAATAGATTCGTCTCCTGACTTGGAGAATGGGGACTACCCTTCTTCAAATTGTTCAAGCGCATGACAAGTTCTAGTGGACCGAAGAGGAAAAGAAGGTGCTGTAAGATCTCAAGCACCATTTGCAGTCGCCCCCATCCAGATGGCTCCCCAACTAGGCGAGAACCTGTTACTCTACATCGCCGCGACTACTCACGTCGTCAGTACGTCAATCGTGGTGGAACGCTAGAAGGAAGGCCAGGCTTTCGGGGTGCAGCGACCAGTCTACTTCATCAGCAAAATCCTTTCTAAATCTAAGGTTCGTTACCCGACAATTCAGAAACTATTTTACGGTATACTCATCACCTCTAGGAAGCTTCACCATTATTTCGATGCATACAACATCTTGGTGGTCACCGACTTCCCATTAGCGGATATCCTCCACAATCGGGACACCACCGGGCGCATCTCCAAGTGGGCAATGGAACTGGGAGCCCTCACCCTCGACTTCAAGACCCGGACGGTAATCAAGTCATAGGCACTAGTCGATTTCATGGCGGAGTGGCGAGAAAACCAAGTGGAAGCCCCAGCCAACCAGCCAGAGCATTGGGTTATTTATTTTGATGGCTCACTCAAGCTCAGTGGTGGTGGCACGGGAGTACTTTTCATCAGTTCGAGAGGAGAACAACTCAAGTATGTGTTCCAAATACTATTCGAGGTCTCTAACAACGAAGCCGAGTATGAGGCATTATTGCACGGGCTACGCCTGGCAGTCTCTCTAGGCATCAAGCGACTACTCATCTACGATGATACCTTACTAGTGGTCCAACAAGTCAATAAGGAGTGGGACGTCAACAAGGAAACTATGGACATATACGTTATAGAGATACGCAAGCTCGAGAACAAGTTCTTGGGGTTGGAAATCCACCATGTGATTCACGACAACAACGTGGGAGCGGATGTGCTCTCCAAACTGGGTTCTGATTGAGCTAACGTCCCACCGGGAGTTTTCATTCACGAGTTGCATCACCCTTCCATCAAGGAACCAGACTCAAGTTCCATCACTTAGGGTCTAAAGAAACCCGACTGAGAGGTCTTGATGATTGAGGTCGACTAGAGAGTGACCTTCATCGACTACATCCAAGAGCACAAACTACCCCCCGGCATCAACCCAAAAGGCGCTGAAGCTACTCACATCCTAAGGCGCAGTAAAGGGTACGTTCTAGTCGGGGGTAACCTGTACAAGCGTGGATCAGTGTCAGGCATACTCATGAAGTGTGTCCGCACAGAGGAGGGCAAAGAGATACTCCAAGAGATTCACGAAGCAGTGTGCGGGAACCATGCGGCTTCTCGCACACTAGTCGGCAACGCTTTTAAATCATATTTCTACTGGCCGACTGCTTTAGCAGATGCCGAAGCACTCGTTCGCTGGTGTACAAACTGCCAATTCTTCAACAAATAACCCCATGTCCCGGCTCACAATCTCATCACCATACGACCTTCATTGCCGTTTGCAAGCTAGGGCCTGGATATGATAGGGCCCCTGGCCACTGCCCCGGGTGGTTTTATACACGTGTTGATGGCCATCAACAAGTTTACCAAATGGATCGAGTACAAGCCAATCACAACGCTCTCTACAGATCGAGTGGTCACCTTCATCTGCAATATCCTACACCACTTTGGCTTCCCTAGCACCATCTTTACGGATCTGGGATCCAATTTCGACTTGCATCAGTTCTGGGATTTCTGTGAACGTAGTTCCATTGAAGTCAAATACGTTTTAGTGGCTCACCCGCGGGCCAATAGCTAAGTTGAGCGCGGCAATGGCTTGATTCTTGATGGATTGAAGAAAAGACTCTATGACGAGAAGAGCAAAAGGAGGGGCAAGTAGATTGACGAGATCTCATCAGTAGTCTAGGGGCTTCGCACACAACCAAGCAAAGCCATAGGACAGTCATCTTTCTTCCTCGTATACGGGTCTCAAGCTATATTACCAGCTGACGTGATCTGGAAGTCTCCTCGTCTGGAGATGTTTGAAGAAGGCGAGCCTGACACCGCAAGACATCTCGAGCTCGACTCAGCTGAGGAAATCATGAGTAAATCAGATGCAACATCTTGCTCCAATCGGCCCGCTACTTGCAAGGAGTCCGTCGTTACCACGACCGGACCGGAACATTCAACGACGCTCTTTCAATGTTGGAGATATGGTTCTTCAACGAATCTAGGATGACATCGGGTTACACAAGCTTAACTCGCGATGGGAAGGGCCTTTCATCATGCACAAGGGCCCTGGGTCGTATCGCTTATAGTACCCTGATGGTCTGGAGGTTCCTAATTCCTGGAATATCGAGCATCTGCGCCATTTTCATCCTTAATCAACCAAGACATCTTCTGATGGTGCCTGGAGATCAATACTTCCAGTATAACTCTATTTTACTGGTTTATGACTAGTATTACGCGCAAGTTTGCTGAAGGAGAATCGCTCCCATACTTCCAGTAACAGATTACTAGTTTTTGACTAGTATCTTATGTTACTGAAGGGGCCTCGCGCTTATACTTGCAGTATAACTCTATTTTACTGGTTTACGACTGGAATTACGAGCAAGTTTGCTGAAGGGGCCTCTCTCCCATACTTCCAGTAATAAATTACTAGTTTTCGACTAGTATCTTATGTTACTGAAGGAGTCTCGCTCTCATATTTTCAGTATAACTCCGTTTTACTGGTTTACGACTGGTATTTCACGCAAGTTTGCTGAAAGGGTCTCGCTCCCATATTTCTAGTAAAAGATTACTAGTTTCTAACTAGTATCTTATGTTATCGAAGGGGCCTCGCACTCATACTTCCAACGTAACTCTATTTTACTGGTTTCTAACTGGTATTATGCGCAAGTTTGGTGAAGGGGTCTCGCTCCTAGACCTCCAGTTACTGGTTGGAGACTAGTATCCTATGTTACTCAAGGGGTCTCGCTCCCATGGCAAGTGGTTTACTAGTTTACGACTAGTTCTACACTTGTTCGACTATTTCGACTACTCGTCTCGCCTACAAATCTAGTCGGGGTCAACTCCGACTAAACGGCTTCATCGACTGTTCAAGATCCAGCAGCTACTTGGCTGATGCCTGGGCTCGGGGGCTGGCGCCACCAATTGCTAGATATATTCTATGTTACTCATCTAGCTCCTTGGCTCGGGGGCTGGATGTGTCAAGGCACTCAGCGTGTTTTCAGGATAGCTCTCATACTCTAACACTGGATGCTGTAAAACTATCAAAAATACCCGATTCAAGAGGCCTTTGAAGATTTATCTTGGATAGATGATTATTAATCATTATTTCAGGGATTTATTCCAAAATAAGAGGTTTTTTCAAATTATTACCCAGAGATCTTATTTATTCATTGACTCAGGGAACAAGATTTGATTTGAGAGTTAATTTTGGGCGTTTGTTGGGATGCTATTTGTTTAAGCATTTTTCAGGGAACTCATCTCTGAAAACAGATGTTTTCAAATTTACTATACCAATTTGCCTATATTTACCGTCAAATTTTTGCCGTCATATATTGCATACCACGATTCGTTGGATCCTTTATTCCAAACCTTGGGATTTGGATTCAAGCTTTGAGGGCTACATGACATATGTCATCAGCGACTTATTTTTCAAATATGTTGAAAGATAAGGATAAAAAATTTAAAATTAAATTAACTCCAGTGTGATTCTACGAGTCAATCTAACTTGTGGCCCGCCAAACTCGTGGCGTGGCGTGGCTGAGTTATGGCTGGAACCCGAACACGCCCCGATACCCGTTGTCATTTCTACACACGATGGCTCGATCCGCCTCGTGCGGTCAGGTTTACCGACGGCGCGCGGGCCGCAGGAACGGCATCTCCGAGCTTGCTCCTCGGCTCGTTGGGCTCTCCCGCGCGCTGCAACTGTGCTGTGCTCTTTCCAAGAAGAACACATCACACGGCTCCACCAAAGACGCGGTGCAACGCAGCGGTTTTCAGAATCAGAAGCGCTCTCCCGCAGGCCGCAGCACCGGAAACCAACACATGGCAGCCTGGGCAAACAGAGCAGGACACAGGAATCATCAGTCGCCCGGGGCCCCATCCCATGCTACTACTTGCAGTGAAACAGCTAACGCCACCTGGGCCCATGTCTTTGGAAGCTCGCCGCAGGAACGGGGAACGGCCGGGAGCCTACGCGGCAAGGCTCGACGTGCCGGAACCCATGAGCGCGCCGCCACCGATCCGCCGTGCGCCACGGCTCCCAGGCCCCCGGACTCGGGAAAGCCGGCGGCAGAGCGCGGCGCCCGACGCGCTTTCCGCGAGAGGCAAGCTCCAGCTCGGCCCGAGCCCATCCTTCGCTGGCGCCACACACCCACGACCCACCCTCTGCCGCCGCCTCCTATAAACGGACGCCTCCCTTCAACCAAATAGAAAGCTCAGAAGCTCACTTCACACTCGCTCACGCTCCAGTGTCCGGTTGCCACCGCATTGCCTACTAGCTCCCCGCTCCGATCAGCAGCCATGGGCCACCTCCGCGACGGCTCGTCCCCTGTCCACCTCGCGCGACTCGTGGTCCCCTCCTGCATCGCCTTGCTACTCCTCGCCGGGTGCGGCGGTGGCGGCGCGCACGCGGCTCCGCGCCCGGCCTTCGCGTTCCCGGCCACCGCCGCCGCCGAGGAACCGAATGCGCGCCGCGAGCGCCTGCGCGCCGCGCTAGACACCGCGTCCGCGCGCGTGGGGCAGGCGCTCGAGGCTATGGCCGAAGTCACGCCGGCGTCCTATGATGACGGCCCCACCTCGACGCCGCTCGCGACCATGGCGCGCGAGGACTGCGCGGAGCTGCTGGAGGAGGCCCTCGCGCTCCTGGCCGGCGCGGGCGCGCCCGGCGCCGCGCGGGGGGACGCGCTCGCGTGGCTCTCCGCCGCGCTCACCAACCACGACACCTGCGCCGACGGCCTCGCGGAGGCCGCCAGCGCCGTTCCGGGCGGCCAGGGCGCCGGCCCCCACCACGCGCACCTCGCCGCCGCCCGCGCGACGGTTCGCGACAGCCTCGCCATGTACGCCTCCACCACGCCGAAGACATCGACCGCCGCACGGACCGATGACGCCTCCGCCAGCCTCAGGGTCAGGGACGGCCGCGGCTCCAGGAACGCGACGACGAAGCGGGCCGAGGACGCGTGCGGCTTCCCGCGGTGGCTGCCGGCGAGGGACCGCAGGCTGCTGCTGCACCCCGCCGCGTCACTGGCGGCGCGCGCCGACATCGTGGTGGCCAAGGACGGCACGGGGACGCACGCCACGATCGCGGACGCCGTGAGGGCGGCGCCCGAGTGTAGCGAGCGCCGGACGGTGATACACGTCAAGGCCGGGGTGTACCGCGAGAACGTCAAGGTGGGGATGAAGAAGACCAACCTCGTGTTCGTCGGCGACGGCAAGGGCGTCACCGTGGTCACCGGCAACCGCAGCGTCGCCGACGGCAACTACACCACGTTCCGTACCGCCACCTTTGGTAAGTGACACGCCACATGTACGCTCACCGGTGAGAAGTCCGTCATAATCTTTGCAAAGCTATGATCTTTCGGGGGGCAAAAAATCTTTGCAAAGCTGTGATTCCAAACTTAAATTTTTACTATCATTTTCACTTTTGTATATAGAGATTTTTGAAATGCAGCATGCCAATGCAGCAACTTGTATTTTTTGGGTAAAATTCAATTATTACAATCCTTCTGTCTGTCACCATAACATGTATACTTACCTAGAACCCCATGTGCCTAGTAGCACCTACCGGTAGTAATTTATATCCCAGTAAGTTTCATGAACATAGAAAGGAGGAGGGTCAGTAAATATTCCTACTCTTTTTGTACATGGGGACATGGTATAGTATAGGCGTGGGGGCAGTGGGGGGCTTAACTGTTGCGCGTTTCCGATGGCCGGGCGCGGTGGGGTGGCCGGCACTTGGCTGCCGCGCAGGCCGCCGAGCGCGTGACGTCGCGCTCGCTCTGCAAATCTTGCCATGCCCATGCCGCCGTGCCTACCTGTCAACGTCTTCTACATACGCTCGTCTTGGTAACAAGAATCCCTGCCTGCCATGACATGAACATAATCTTCTTGCACCTGCTGCTGCAGCGGCGTCGGGGTCCGGGTTCATGATGCGCGACATGACGGTGGAGAACCGGGCCGGGCCGGTGGGGCGGCAGGCGGTGGCGCTGCGCGTGAGCGCCGACCGCGCCGCCGTCCACCGCTGCGGCGTCGCCGGGTACCAGGACGCCCTGTACGCGCACTCCAACCGCCAGTTCTACCGCGACTGCGACGTCCGCGGCACCGTGGACGCCGTCTTCGGCAACGCCGCCGCCGTGCTCCAGCGCTGCACCCTCCGGGCGCGCGCGCCGCAGCCGGGCCAGCAGAACACCGTCACCGCGCAGGGCCGGAGCGAGCCGTGCCAGCGCACGGGCATCGTCCTCCACGCCTGCCGCCTCGTGCCCGCGCCGGACCTCGCCGGGCGCGCGGCGCAGACGTACCTGGGCCGGCCGTGGAGGCCGTACTCGAGGGTGGTGGTGATGGAGTCGTACATCGGCGACCACGTGGCGCCGCGGGGGTGGCTGGAGTGGAACGCGAGCGCCGCGTCTGCGCTGGGCACGCTCTACTACGGCGAGTACATGAACCACGGGCCCGGCGCCGGGGTGGCCGGGCGCGTGCCGTGGCCCGGCCACCGCGTAATCAACAGCACCGCGGAGGCGGAGAGGTTCACGGTGGCGCGGTTCATCGCCGGCGCGTCCTGGCTGCCGGGCACCGGGGTCTCCTTCGACACCGGCCTCTCGCTGTAGGCGAACACGGAGACGGAGCAGCTGCGTCTTGATGTCTTCATGCGTCGATTAAACTAACAGGTGGATGTGGAGTTGGGGACTGCACGGGCTGTAGCGCTGGCACAAATGGAGAGAGTTGTAAAATAATTGAAGTCATTTTGCCTTGACACATGAGATTTTTGCTGTTGCTAGCAACGAATTTGCAGCACTAACTAATAATTCCTGGAACACAGCAAGCGCGAGTTCTTGCAACCTCCTCACCTCCTGGGACGTCAGCATGTAGCCGAAACGGTCCATGCAATCAAAATAGGTAGAAATTTCTAAGAAATTTCTGAGATGCATAGTTCTAAGAAAACCTTCATATATATATATATACACAAAAGTTTTGAGATAATGTTTTCTTTTAAGAAAATTTCTCTTATAAGTATCTAGAGAAAATATGCAGAAAAATATTTTATATAAGTTTTATAAGTTCTTGCATAGATGATATTAAAAAGAAGTGTTAAAAAATTTGAATAAAAATGATGTACTGGAAAGTAATCTTTTCAAGTCACGAAAGAAAGTTCTGTTCAGAGATTCCATGGAAAAGTTCTGTACAAATTATACAAAAAGATTTTGAATGTTATATACAAATTGCTATCTACTTTTTTTCAATTTTTGGAAAACAAATTAGGTAGAAATATCATGGGAGAATTATCTATAAACAAATTTATTGTAGAAAAAAGGTTTTATAGAAAATTTCTGTAGAAAAAATCATTTTAAAAATTATGTATAAAAATTCTCTGAAAGTATTTGATGTGGGTATGACATGCATAGATATAACCATTCAAGAAGTATACAAGGTGAGCTCGTTCTTAGGCACTTTAATAATTTTAAGAATGGTTTTCTATTTAATAAAATTATTATAATTAGGAATAATAAAAGAGGTCCATAAAGTAATTGTGTTGGTGTTTCGAACCGCCGACTAGTGAATTTGTGTTTGCGCGTCTGGCCCAGATGGTGTGCAAAGTAGATACAAGGATGTATACTGGTTCAGTCGGAATGTCCCTACCTCCAGTTTGTGGCCGCTCGTGTAACTCGCACTGCTTCGCAGTAGGGGTTACAACGGTCGATAGATGGAGAGGGATCCCAAGTCTCTTGATGGCTAAGTGTTGGATGGAGTTCTCTTGCTAGAGCGTCTGGAGTTGAGTCCCCGTGCGCGGGAGGTCCCCTTTCCTTTTATAGACCAAGGGAAGGGGGCAGATTACACAAGAGAGGGAGGGAGGGAGGGTCTCCACGACCTCGCAACCCTTCTCCTCCATGCGCGGGTCCTGCCGGTTCGCTGCCACCGCCCTTCTCCTCCGTGGGCGGGTCCTGCCATCTCTGCCGTTGCCGCCCTTCTCCTCCCTGGGCAGGTCCTGCTGACTCTGTAGATGACGTTAGAAGTCACGCGCACGTCACCACCCTGGCGCGGCAGGTGGCGCACGCTCCTCATTATGACCCGCTACCTCCATAGATCGCGTAGGGGCGTGCTTACCCCCGTCCTCGTGTCAAAGTTTTGACCCCAAGCATGGTCTCTCACGTCCACGGTGGGGATGGCGCAGGACCCTAGGATCCCATTCCTTTGAGTCGGGTGAGGCCGAGTCCACGCCCTGGGGGTCGGGCGAGGCGGAGCCTTCCTCTTAGGGTCGAGCGAGGCCTGGTCCGCACCCTCGGGGTCTGGCAAGGCCGAGTCCATGCCCTCGGGGGTTGGGTGAGGTGATGCCCTCTCTTCGGGGTCGGACAAGGCCGAGCCCATACCCTTGGGGTCGGGCGAGGCGGACGCCATGCCAAACCATCAGGCGAATCGGGGCGCATTGGCACTTTAATTCTACATGGTCGGGTATCCCTAATACCGATACCCGACAGTAGCCCCGAGCCTTCACGCAGCTTGGAGAGCCCCGTGAAGGCTCAGCTTCGAACGGGCCCTGTTTCCTGAGCGTGGCGTGCATCAGGTCGAGGTCCTTCACGAGGTTTGTGCAAGCGGACCTAGTGGGTCTAGCCCCCAAGCCCCTGGAAGAGTTTGAGGACTCGTGCAAGGGATTACTATTGGTGCTCTGTCCCGTATCCGGCTGGTGTGGTCGAGGGGCCTCTTGGCCTCCTCTAGAGGCTTTTTCCGCACGGGAGGACTCCAAGGGGCAGAGAAAATTTCCTCTC
The DNA here is from genome assembly GCF_002211085.1 of Panicum hallii. Taxonomy (NCBI): domain Eukaryota; kingdom Viridiplantae; phylum Streptophyta; class Magnoliopsida; order Poales; family Poaceae; genus Panicum; species Panicum hallii. The sequence continues at coordinate 11,135,979 of NC_038042.1, read as the reverse complement.
GGTTCCATCCCATTGTTTCATATGCAACCGCATATTCGATCTCTTCGCGAGTTCGACCCCTGAGCCTCTGCGTGTGGTGGACTAATCGAGGGATCGTCTCGTCTTGTGATCTTCTTCCCTTAAGCGTCTCTTTTGGTAAGGAAGAGGGGCTGAGCTGTGCCTCATTTTTCCTTGCTGGACAAAACGTGGTGCTCGGTGAGCTGGTAATGGGTTAGTTCGAGTGGGGCCCCGGTTCCCATTCGCGGGATCCGACATGGGTCAGCTGGTGACCGACTCCAGATTCCCGATGACCAGTCCATATAGTTCTCGGGTCCGTTCGACCGGTCCCGATGGCTCATTGCCTTTCTCCGAGGAAAAACCATGGACCGTGCACTAGCCAAAACTCGAACGCGGGTCGAGATGCCCGTGGCGCTCGTGCGCCCGGGTATTGGTCTCTAGCGGACCCATACGTCCCCACCCGTCGCTCCGGTGGTGCCTCAGGGTGGCTGTGAATCGGTCGGTGGCCAACCTTCAAACCCCTAGGCCTTAATGGGCCGTGGGGGCGTTCTCAATCCCGTATCCCTTCTTACCTGCGGGAGGGCTCTTAGTCTTCCTGTCGTCGGGCACATCCTTCGAGGGGATGGGCTGTGGAAGGCGTGTGAGTGCCTCTCGAGAAGAAGGAGCGACGGGACGCGACGGACGTGGCTTTTATGGCGATCGTGGGAGTCGAGGCGGCCAGTCTGCCTATAACTGGAGGCTCTCGGCCCTTTTGCCTTCACTCTGCCAAACCGCCCCTGTCTTCTCCACTTCTCCGCCGCCGTAGCCCGAGCTTTCGCTCTCGCCCCTCCGCCGTTCCTCCACCGCCAGAGCCTGAGCTCTCACCCTCGTGCCCTTTTCGTCGGTGAAGTTCCAAAGCCTCCGCTTCCACCCGTCAATGGCGTCGTGGTTCCGCTTGGACGTGACCCACGCTTGGAGGGCCCCGTCAAGCGCGGGCTTCTCTGCGCAAGGATGGAAGCGATGGAGTGGCTCGTACCTGGCTACGAGGAAATGCCGGCGGCTACATTGTCTCCTTTGCGCCCTTCCACGAGCGCGGATTCGCGACTCCTCCCCACCCGTTCCTCCGGGGGCTGCTCCATCATTATCGGATCGAGCTGCAGCACCTCAACCCGAACGGGATCCAGCATATCACAGCCTTTGTCACGCTGTGCGAAGGGTACCTAAGGATTGAGCCCCACTTCGATCTGTGGAAGTATTTCTTCACTGTCTATCAAGCAATCCTATCATCACAAGGAAAGGCCGGGTGCACCGCCTATGGCAGGTGCAACCACGCGCCTTCCTAACCAAAGCCCCAAATTACCATGCTACCAATAACTAATGGGTCAATACTATTCCTCAATTACTGGATTAAGATAGTGTATTAATAAGAACTACAATTTTCAACTAGATAACAGCATAAGCAAATAATGAAATGCCACGAATAACCAGATACGAATTAATGCATTGCACATTGAAAAATATTAACCAAAAGTACAAAAGTAAACAGAGACAAACCTCACAGGATCAGATTAATGCATTGCGCATTGAAAAATATTAACCAAAAGTACAAAAATAAACAGAGATAAACCTTAAAGGATCATTCCTTCAGTACAGGGAAGGTGGGAGGCCAAACCATCATATAGGGACAGATCCAACAACCATGTGAATGGTAGTATTCACTCTTCTCATACACCTGACGCAGTGCCCTGCTCCTAACATCCAATTAGAGTATACACTGACCCATCACCAAGAACACAAACTCGGCATTGTCCCCCACTGCCTTTATGCAAACAGCAGTATTATGCCCATCCTCAACCGTGCAATTCGTTAATCTCAGATTATCACACATATCACCCAGAGAAATGGTATCAACCAGCAACCAATCTCCCACGCTGCCATTGGTTCCCCTGAGGAGCCAGAAGCAAAGCTGGAGCTCCTTCAGATGAACAAGATAAACCCCAGAATCATTGGCCCGCGACAGCACTGTGTCTCCGTTGAAAACCCCATCCGGGAGCTTGATGGTGGAGCAACTTGATGATGTCAAATCCAACACAAGAATGCTTGTCATGGTGGCCGCCACATAGACCTTGTCTTCAACAATCAGATTGTTCCATGGCCGTGGTGGCAAGCCATTAAGCTGTGTTGTTGCTGAAATAAGCATGCACCAGACGTTGTCTTGCAGCATATATATGTACACCTGAGTTCCCCTGTTCAATTTATACTCCACTAGGTCTATGCCCCGTGCGTTGCTACGGGTGAAACAAATATCCTCAACGAGCATCAATTTCCATTGTATAATTATAACAATTTGTAGAAAAACTTTACAAATCATTATCATTGAAAAAGGTTATCTACTCGGCAATTTTGATAGGAACCAATTTTTCTACTGGATCCAAGTAACCAATGACTCAACTTTGTCATCTTCCTCTCATCCTACGCATTTGCCTCCACTCGATCCAATTATCCGAGGGCGCAACCTCATTGTCTTCCTCTTGCCCAACTGCTATTCTACTTTTACCACCCAGACAGTGGCAAAGATCTGCGCTGGTGTGCCGCTAGAAGCAGCCCCTTGCCGCTGACATCTCCGTCGGCACCCCCATCCTGATACTGGCCAAACAATAGTTCCCTGCCAATGAATGGCTCAAGTTGTAAAAACTAAAAAAGAAATGTTGAATGAGAGCAGGCATTCGAAACAAAACTCAAAACCAGTTAAGGAATGCAACAATTCATGCAAAAGATATCAATATAACACAACAGCTTAGGATAAGATGCATCATCAGACTACAATAGACCTTCAGTAAATCCTAATATGGATAATAAGACGACCGAAAACAGATTATATACTTATTTTAGATCTCACACCAGCACCAATAATTTTTTTATCCAGAAAGAGAATTGGTCATGCATTGCATTTTCAGTTTTCCTACCTATATGATTAAATAATATTGATGATTTGAATAAAATCACGATCCCATACCTTCAGCTTCTTTTGTTCAGAAACTTATAGCTCTTTTGTTAAGCTTTTGTGCAGAAACTTGCAACAAACACCATCTCTTTAGATTGTACCTGCTAAGCTTCTATCAAATATCTTAATTCATATTATTGCAACTTCATGCAGAGAGTCCTAAACACCACAAAAATTTAACACATGAGAAGGAATAATGAGCCATTAGTCATACATGTGTAGAACTTTTGTTCAGGATAACCTCTAGGCTCTCATGCTTTAGATTAGACACAGAGAACCCATAATAAAATGAGTGTGGGTATTGCAAGAGCTTCAGAATACGTCAAAGATCAAAGCCACATTTCATATCCATCTATTTGGGGAAAATTAGAGCAACGTTAAATATCTGCATTGAGTTATACATTTCAGCATAAAAATCTAATGTTTTTTCCATCATATGGCATATCCCACGTTTCTGCATTCAAAAATATGAATTAATCAACCGAACCGTATATAGAGAAAGGGATAGTGTAGTTGAAAGCTGCAGGCAATGCATATGATAGGTGTTAAAACAAATTTCAGAACATTAGTACATTAATTTCATTAATTTATTCAGAACAAGTATAGTCAGTTAGTTACATCATTAAATTCAGCTTGTTTTTTACCAACTGGTTCAAAGTTGTGAAATTTAGAGCTCACAGATACTGGCCAAATCGTGCAGAGGTAGTTGTCCATATCAAGCTGCTCAAACAGCTTCTTCACTTTAGGACAGCCATGTGTCACCGTGGCCTGGTTCAGGAATTAAAGCGCCCTCAGGGCAAGGTGTTGATCATGGTAAATACACTGAAATTTTTCACATGGTCAACACATAAAGTGATACTATGACACATATGATCTGTTAGTGTCTACAATTTAAGGTTCGGGGCACATAAAACCCTCAGAAATCAGAAAATAAATATTGAGAAAACTGGAGAGCTGACATGCTTTTGTCTGCTCACATAGTTACCACAAGCCATTGCCTTCCATTACCCCCAATTGGCCATGTCCTGTGAAATTGATAGAAGTCAAGAGTACACTCAGAGCTCCCCATGCTCTTTACCGAGCTTCAATGTGCATTTGTTTGGGACAATGAAGAAAGAGCCATTTCAGGATAGAGAGAAGGCCCAAGCATCACATAGCTTCCCTATAAACCTGAAAGGAAAGAAATAAACCAGTGATCACTTTTCTAGTTTGAACATCTTACTAATACATCTTCAGCTTGCAGGCAGTCTAGGCACCAAACAACACTCTTCATACTTCTTTTCATGAATCCTGTCATACGAATCGAGTCAGAAACTCAAGTAAACAATAAAGGGGATAAGAAACTCACTTCACAGCTCAGTTACTTTTCTCACAAAATGCAAAGATGTTGACTGAAAGCAAAGTGACGCAACATAGAAATGCAACAGATATTATTAGAATTGAAGAAAATCAGAATTGGAATATACTCCAAGAGGAAAAATCAAACCGCAAACTATACAGATATTGTACAAGTTGTATGAACAAGTTCCAAGAGGATTCTACATGAGCCAACCACCAGTTGTAGCTCGCTCTCTGGCATTGGCTGCGACCACAGGCGACAGTCTACGACATTCATGATGATTGATAAGATAAGATATATTGTTTCAAGCATAAGCTCCAATTTACTGTTCCATCAATGGGGATGGCGCACATTCTGGTAGTGATCCCGGGCCGATTAACTATGTAGTAAGTGAGATGGCTCCTAGCCTCCTACTGCAACACAAACATGTAATGCATTTTAGGAATCTAATTGTGCTGCAAAAATACACAGAAGACATTAGGTAGAAATGCTCATCTCCAGAGCTTTAGTGTAAGGAATAGATAATTTGTTTATTTTAGAAAGCATGGAACTAACACTGCCGTTGCCGGTCAAAAGCCCGCGATGAGAAAATGTGGAGGATTGTGTTAGGTTTAGCGAACCAGCGTAAAAATCAGCCACTCTAATGGAAATGAAACCCATAAGAAATTCATTGGGGCGTAACCCTCTTAGCGACGTGCTACATCGGAACCCGGGTGTGGTGTTAAATGGGCAAGGGCCGGGTCGTCATCCCCTCAGGGGCGCATCGTATCGTGATCCGGGTACGATGATAAGTGAGCAAGGGTCGGGTCGTCGCAGCCTCTGTGGCGCGCTACATCTGCGCCCGGGTGTAGTGAAAAATGAGCAAGGGTCTTCGCATTTCTCTCGACGGGTGCGAAAGGTAAGGAAGCTAGCCGAGCCAACTAGGATTCATCTAGGTAGTTGGAACGTAGGGTCTCTAACAGGTAAGTTAAGAGAACTAGTCGATGTAGCAATTAGAAGGCGTGTAAATATTCTATGCGTGCAAGAGACTAAATGGAAGGGCCAGAAGGCGAAGGAGGTGGAGGGTTCTGACTTCAAGCTTTGGTACACGGGGACAACTTCGGGTAGTAATGGTGTAGGCATCTTGATCGATAAGAACCTTAAGGATGGAGTTGTAGATGTTAGGAGGCAAGGCGACCGGATTATCCTAGTGCGGTTGGTCATTGGAGATTTGGTTCTGAATGTGATCAGTGCCTATGCACCTCAGGTAGGTCTTAGTGAGAGCTCCAAGAGTCAGTTCTGAGAAGATCTTGATAGCATGGTTAGTACCGTGCCTATCAGTGAGAAGCTCTTCATAGGAGGAGACCTCAATGGCCATGTGGGTGCGACTAATGTAGGATACGAGCGAGTACACGGGGGTTTTGGGTATGGTAGTAGGAACGAGGGGGGGAGGATGTTTTGAATTTTGCGTTGGCCTACGACCTGCTGTTAGCGAATACCCTCTTTAGAAAGATGGAGTCCCATCTAGTGACCTTCCATAGTGCACAATACTCGAGCCAAATCGATTTTATCCTTGCTAGGAGAGAGAATAGACGTGCCTGCTTAGATTGTAAGGTGATACCTGGGGAGTGTGTTGTCCCCCAACACAAGCTTGTGGTGGCGGATTTTCATTTTCGGGTACGTACCCACCGGGATAAACGTGCCAAGATTGCGAGAACGAAGTGGTGGAAGCTTAAAGGGGAAGAGGCACAAACGTTTAAGGAGAGGATGCTAGACGAGGGGCCTTGGGAAGAAGGAGCAGATGTAGATGATATGTGGCTAAAGATGGCGACATGTGTTCGGAAAGTGGCTTCAGAAGTGTTTGGTGTGAGTAGGGGAGGCAAGCAGGAAGTGAAAGAGACTTGGTGGTGGAATGACGAGGTGCAAAGGGCTATTAAGGAGAAGAAGGAGTGTTTCAAACGCCTTCACCTCGACAAGAGCGCAACCAACATCGAGGGCTATAGATTAGCGAAGAGGTCTGCAAAGCGAGCTGTAAGTGTAGCGAAAGGTCAGGCTTTTGATGACCTTTATCAACGGCTAGGTACAACGGAAGGAGAGAAGGACATTTATAGGATAGCTAGGACCCGCGAGAGGAAGACAAGGGACATAAACCAAATCAAATGCATCAAGGATGGGACAGATCGACTTCTGGTGAAGGATGAGGAGATCAAGGATAGATGGCGAGAATACTTCGACAAGTTGTTTAATGGAGAAAATGAGGGTCCTACCTTCGAGTTGGATGACTCATTTGATGATACCAACAGACGCATTGTGAGGAGGATTCAGGAGGCAGAGATCGGGGAGGCTTTGAAGAGGATGAAGGGAGGTAAAGCGATGGGTCCCGATGGCATCCCCATTGAGGTGTGGAGATGCCTGGGCGAGAGAGCGGTAGTATGGTTAACTAAGCTTTTTAACCTAATTTTCCGGTCAAACAAGATGCCGGAGGAATGGAGGAGAAGTATATTAGTACCGATCTTCAAGAACAAGGGAGATGTACAAAGTTGTACTAACTACCGGGGGATTAAGCTGATGAGCCATACGATGAAGCTTTGGGAGAGGGTTATCGAGCATCGCCTAAGAAGATTGACAAGGGTGACCCAAAACCAGTTTGGGTTCATGCCTGGGAGGTCGAACATGGAGGCGATTTTCTTAGTACGACAGTTGATGGAGAGATATAGAGAGGAGAAGAAGGACTTACACATGGTCTTTATTGACCTAGAGAAGGCGTATGACAAAGTACCGAGAGACATCATGTGGTGGGCCTTGGAAAAACACAAAGTCCCAACTAAATATATTACCCTTATCAAGGATATGTACAAGGATGCGATGACTTGTGTTCGAACATATGATGGCGATACCAGTGACTTTCCAATTAAAATAGGGCTACATCAGGGGTCAGCATTGAGCCCTTATCTATTTGCTTTGGTGATGGATGAGGTCACAAGGGACATACAGGGTAATATCCCCTGGTGTACGCTCTTTGCTGATGATGTGGTGCTAGTTGACGAGAGTAGGGTAGGGGTTAATATGAAGTTAGAGCTGTGAAGACACACGCTAGAGTCGAGAGGATTCAGACTGAGTAGGACCAAGATCGAGTATATGATGTGCGACTTTAGCCCGACTAGGCATGAGGATGGGGACGTTAGCCTCGAAGGTCAAGTGGTGGCCAAGAAGGATACTTTCCGGTATCTAGGATAATGCTTCAGAAAGATGGAGACATTGATGAAGATGTTAGACATAGAATTTCAGCCGGTTGATTGAAGTGGCAGCAGGCTTCCGGCATCCTCTGTGACAAGAAGGTGCCACAGAGGCTAAAAGGTAAGTTCTATAGGACGGCGATTCGCCCGGCGATGCTATACGGTGCTGAATGTTGGCCTACAAAAAGGCGACATGTCCAGCAACCTTGTGTAGCAGAGATGCGTATGCTGCGTTGGTTCTACGGACATACAAGAAGGGAGGAACGGAGAGATTTGAGATAGGGTAGGGGTGGCACCTATTGAGGAGAAGGTGATTTAACATCGGTTGAGATGGTTTGGACATGTACAACGGAGGCCTCCCGAGGCACCGGTGCGTAGTGGAGTTTTAAAGCGGGGCAATAATGTAAAGAGAGGCAGAAATAGACCTAGACTAATTTGGGACGAGACGGTTAAGAGAGACCTTAAGGAGTGGAATATCGCTAAAGAATTAGCTATGGATAGGAGCGCTTGGAGATTAGCAATAAACGTATCTGAACCGTGACCTTTGTTACTTTTTGTTTAACCCCTAACTCTTTCTTTGGCTTGTGACCTTTTTGAGTTTCTTATTCTTGTTCTCTGTAGGTTTTATATCTAACCTACCCCAATTTGCTTGGGACAAAAAGCTAAGTTGTTGTTGTTGTTGTAGAAAGCATAGAACTAAATACTTATTAGATAATGTACCTGATAAATGGGAACAGATAGACATGCTAATCAAATAGGCATGCTAATCAGTTCAGGAACCATAACCTGAGAAGCAAAACAACAAACATGTAGAGGGCATTGTGTTTTGTGCCCACCTTCTCACACGTGCAGGAACGATGTCATCATGGAAGACTATGCTGCAGGTGCTCACGTGATGAGAAAAGCAGCCATCCTGTCTGGTGGGATGCGGCTCCACGCACGCTGCCGATGTACTGCATTTGTCGATGGGCAGGGAGAGTGGGTTGGCGTGCGGGGAATTGGGGCAAGGCCAGAGCGCTGGCGGCAGTGGCGGAGCTCGGTAAGGGACAGGGCGGGTCGACGGTGAGGGGGTCGACATTGCAGTGGCGGCGCGGCGGGACAGCGACGGCCGGTCGTCGCAGCCGTTAGGTCTTCGAGCGCTCCGGACGGCGGCGCGAGGATGGAAGAAGATTGGATCGGAGTCGTGGGTTGTGAGGGAGTAAAGGATGGGCGGGCAATGTGGATTATTGGTTGCTTTGACGACTAAAATGGACGTCTCGCATGTCCAGGCAGAACAACGAATCGCAGGAGGTGAAGTCTCATCAGCTATTGTTACGGGGCATCGTTATTTAGGTGGACGCCATGCATGGGACGGTTGTTGGTTCACACGGCAGAATGACGAAGCGGGAGGGCAGGGGTCGCACCAAAAATTTATCCTCCAATTAGTGTTTTTAGTAGCAGAGATAGAGATAGAGCCCACCCCAACTTCTTTGGAGAGGAATAGAAAAGTGTGATAGCACGATGAGTCCTCCTCTATTTGGATCTCAGGTAAGTGACCAGGCCCCTCGCAGGGTGGAGTGGGGTGTGCACTCCATCTATGAACTTATTCTCTGCAGGCCCGATGAAGACACTGCCATTCCGGCAGTCCGTGACCGTGAAACGTATGGCTGGGCCTTCGTAAGCGTTTGGCTGAAGCATCCGCGGCGGAGCACGGAGGCGAGCTCTGGGGGCTGGGGCAGCATCGGAACGAAGTCAACCAACCGCCTCCGGTGCTGCAAGCTGGTGACGTAGAAGCCGAGGAGGCGGGGCGGGTTGAGGTCGCCGAAGCGGCGGAGGAAGGCGGGGTCCGAGGCGTGGCGGAGCCAGCTCTTGGAGACGGCGGCGGCGCGGACGAGGCAGGTGGGGAAGCCGAGGCGGAGGAGGATCTCGCTCAGGAGGTCGTCGTCGCCGAGCACCGCCTCGGTCGCGGCCGCGGATGCCGCCGGCGGACGCGGGGAGGGCTCCGTCCTCTCCACTCCAGCCTCCATTGCGGACACGCCGCGCAGATCAGAGAGGAAGAGCAGGGCTTTGGTGGAGTTTTGGAGAGGAAGCACGGATTCCGTGGGATCTTGGAGCAGCTCAGTGAGTCAGGGATCGAGGAACTAGGGTTTAAACTCAGAGCTTTAGATGGGTTACGGTGGGTTTTGAATCAATTTTGGGAAGCAACGGGAATGTGCCCTCTCCATCTCAGCTTCCATTGCCGCGATGCATGGCCGGATCGGAGAGGAGGAATTCTGGAAGGGGAGGAAGGCCTGGTGTGGAAGACGGGTGGATTTCTGACCAGTTTTGGGGGGAAGAAGGGGAAATGGCGAGGTGGGTAAAAAAAGTGGAAATGTGGAACTCGCTGTTGAGTGTTGCAGGTCCAGATTTGATGGAAATTTTGTGTCTATAATTAGAATGTTCACATAAAATTTTCACTCGAATTCCTCAGATCTAGAATAAAGACCATGTTTCCTTCCATCTTTCCAGCTCCATTTAGGGTATTGCTAATAAATAATATGATGCCTTACCCAACATATATTGAGTAAAAGTAAGGAAAATCGGGTATGTGATGCTAAAAGATCCACGTTCTAGAAATTTATTGTTCAACTGTTTCGGTACATTTTAATACCAGCGTAACAGGAGGTCCTTTAGATTTTCACTACTCGAACAAATTCACACACTAAAGGTGAAATTATTGATATTTTTTTAGTAAAATACATGAATAGCCATTGCACTTGTCAGCACATTTCTGTTAATAATCTATTTTTTCTTTTATACCATCATCTTCCCTACTTCTTTTTAAACTTTTTCTATAATATTGTCAGACCCTGCGCTACGGGGCTGTGTACATAATATAGTTTAAACAAGGTTAAGAGATAAAGCTTGTTTTATCTCTTATTTATATTGTTTTCTACTCGTTTGAGTAGGAGATAAAGCTAGTCGGTACAGAAGGAAACTACCCGAGTTATACCCGGGTACGATTCCTTGGCTGGTATTGATTAGATCCATGTAACCCTGACCTCCCGGATATACAAGGGGGGCAGGGACCTCCTCAAAACAGATCATTCTACACCCAAGGGAATATAAACCACCACACAGGACGTATGGTATTACGCACCTCGCGGCCCGAACCTCTCTAAATCTTGTGTTCCTTGCACCTTCGAGTTCCTGATTTCGGCGTCTCCTCACCTAAACTTACCATCTCGGTATATCCCTCGGTGGGCAGCCGGTAATACACCGACAGCTGGCGCGCCAGGTAGGGGATCGCATTAAAGATCCACCGGCGAACTCGATGGCATCTTTCCAGTTCACCAAGTCAGTTCCCTCTCAGGGCACGACATTTGTTTTTGGCTCGTGGGTCTGCATCGCAGATGGTGCAAGCAGTTTCCGTCGATTCCGCGTCAACATGAAGTTGAAAATTTCCGCGGCGGGTCTTTGCAGCGACCTTGACAAGTTCGTTGATGATCTCGATGACTTGTCAATCCATGCATCGGCTGCAAGGACCAAGGTGGAGTCTGCTTCCGGCGCAACTTCATCCGGCGTTGCAGCAACTTTCCTTGGGTTGGACTCGTTCCAATCTAAGGACTCGCGTACACAATCACGACTCGGTCTACGCAATTTGGCCACTGATCTCCAGGAGGCCGACATCTCCGAGTCCCTCTCCTCATTAGAGAAGGACTTGGACTCTCTGCTCCAACTTGGAGGGCCTGAAGCCACCGCACGTTGGGGGCCTTCGGGTTATTTTGGTGCCAGCGATATGATGATTACCTCCACCCCGGAGGGGTGTTTCGTGCATTGGAAGGGCATGAAACCTTCTGATCTACTCGAGGCTGAGGATCGACTTGTGGCCCACCTCGAGCCTTTGCCTTTTCAAGAGGGCAGGCCGTTAGCCGCTGTTAGCCACCGTGGTGGTGGAGTCGACCGAGCTAGTCAACGTGAGCTCTGACGAGCTCGTCTCACGCCAGGTGCTGATGGCGGAAGAAGGCGAGGACGATGGCGACTTGCCCATTGTCGAATATGATGCGGTATCTAAAGATGAGGCCACAGCCAACACCGGTGACAAGAATGACACTGATCGTGAGGCACGGAGGACCCGGAACAGAGCTCGCGCAGCTCGCTGAAGGAGGGTCAATGAGCGCATGCGATCCATACATTGCGAGCTTGACACCGAATTCGCTGCCGTAAGCGAGTGGGGCTTCAGGACTCCGGTGGCCAACATCGCCAGGGTTACGGCCATACTCGAGCACAGTAACGATCCGAACGTGCGTCAAGCATTTCGTTACGCACAGAGAGCCTGAATTCAGCTTGATTAGCAAAACCTGGCGTCTACTCTCAGGGAGGAGTGCATGGGCGAAAGCTGAAGCCAGGCTCACAGCTGAACGGTAGGCGGTCATCCTCGACCTCAGCGCAGCAACAACAACAACGCTCACGGGAGTCAGGCTTCTGGCGGGAGGCAGCAGCCACCTCCAGGAGGTAACCCGCGATAGGCCAATCATCGGCCTCCTCCAGAAGACCTGCGCCAGCACATCAACGAAGGCTGCGATGCGCGGTCCGTGATCGATTCCAGGCGCAAAGTATGTGAAGAAGTCGAGACAGAAGGTACTGACTGCAGCGACCGTTTCCCAGCTTTCTTCGCACGGTTCAGCAGCTACAAGTACCCTGAGGGCATCAAGCCGATTGGCATCACCAAGTATGATGGTAAGCAAGCTCCTCAGCAATGGCTACGTTGCTACTCCACCGCCATTGAAGTAGCAGGGGGCTCCAACATCACCAAGGTCGTCTACTTCCCGATGGCTTTGGACCCTGCGCCGCTCACGTGGTTGGAGAGCCTCAGCAACAACTCGATCGACTCCTGGGAGTGGCTCAAGAAGGTCTTCCTCGACAACTTCCAGGGGGCGATCGCTCGTGCAGGTACTCATTATGATCTTGCTCAATGTAAGCAGGAACGTAACGAGCTTCTACGGTCCTATACACGCCGTTTATTCGATGTCCACGCCACCATTGCGAATATCTCGGAGGAGGACATCATCGACTGCTTCTACAACGGCATCACCGACCCAGGCATCTACAGAGACTTCGGGCGGAACAGGCCGAAGACTGTTGCGGTGCTTCACGACATGATGCACGACTGGTCTGAGCAGGAAGAGAAGATGCGGGAGCGGTTCCCGAGGTGCAATGATAGCAATCTGAGGTGTCCAAATGACAAAAGTGGGACTATTCGGGTCCACCCGGAAAGCGCAAGCCAAATGATCTCATCGCGGCTGTTGATCGTCCCTTGCGAGGCAAGAAGTTGACGATGCAAGAGGAGTTCGAGAAGCTCCTGCAGAAGAAATGCCCATGGCATTCAGGTGCCAATCATGCGACAATTGATGGTTACCACCTCCGGAGGACTTTCAGCAATTCCAGTGGTGGCAAGAAGAAGAAGAAGCTAATGGACAAAGAACCCGAAGACGACGAGCAAGGGGACCAAGGGCGCAACCCGAAGTTTCAGGATGCTTCGAAGACCATCAACATCATCTTCGGGGGATGGAGACTTTGGTTCTAGGCGGGAACAAAAACTGCTTCTCCGGGAGATCATGTCTGTCGAGCCGGCAGCACCACGACCACTCCGCTGGTCGGAGGTGCCTATCTCATTCTCCCGCGATGATTAGTGGACAAGCTTTTCGGAGCCCGGTAAGTTCCCCCTGGTTCTGGATCCGGTGGTGGCAGAAGTCAGGCTCACCAAGGTGCTCATCGACGGTGGGAGTGGTCTCAACCTCATCTTCGCCAGCACTTTGAGTAAAATGGGTCTGGACTTCATGGACATGCTGATTCCAAGTAAGTCTCCTTTCTATGGTATTGTCCCAGGTAATGCGGCGCACCCACTTGGCACGGTGGTTCTTCCGGTCACTTTCAGCACGAGGGAGAACTACCGCACCGAGTTCATTAAATTCGAAGTTGCTAACTTTGAATCTTCTTATCATGCTATACTAGGTCGTCCGACACTCGCCAAATTCATGGCAGTGCCGCATTATGTTTATCTGCTTCTTAAGATGCCAGGACAAAATGGGGTACTCACCCTCCGAGGCGACTTGAAGAAGTCATATGATTGCAACCAGGAGGCGATCCAATATGCTTCGACTACGCGTGTGACAGATGCTTCAGGGGAAGTACTCGCGGCTGCGCTACAGCTCTCCCAAGCCGGGCTGGAGATCCCTTCAAGAAAGGCTAGCAAGATGAGCATCCAGTCGACTGGTGATGTGGCCCTCAAGTTGATCCAGCTCCAGGAGGGTGACTCATCTAAGACCGCCGTCATCGGCGCAGACTTAGATGAGAAATAGGAACTCGCGCTCGTCAGTTTCCTTCGGGCTAACCGAGATATATTCGCATGGAAACCAGTGGATATGCCAGGGGTGCCCAGGGAACTGATCGCGCATAGTCTGAATGTACACCCACAGGCTGTGCCCAAAAAGCAACGCCTTCGAAGATTTGTCCAGGACAAGCTTGAGGGGATTAAATGGGAAATAGCTAAACTCCTCGCGGCTGGCTTCATTAAAGAAGTAATTCATCTAGAGTGGGTAGCTAATCTCGTCCCTATAAGGAAAAAGAATAATGAATGGAGAATATGTGTTGACTACATCGATCCCAACAAGCATTGCCCAAAGGATCATTTCGAGCTACCGCGCATTGATCAAGTTGTCGACTCGACAGCGGGTTGTATCCTCCTTTGCTTCCTTGATTGTTATTCAGGATATCACCAGATTGCGCTCAAGGAGGAGGATCAAATCAAGACCGCGTTCATCACCCCGTTCGGGACTTATGCCTACAAAACTATGTCTTTTGGTTTGAAAAATGCAGGAGCAACTTATCAGCGCGCTATTCAGATGTGCTTTGCCGATCAGCTGCATCGAAACATTGAAGCCTACGTGGATGACGTGGTCATCAAGACCAGAAATCCTAACGGTCTGATTGCAGACTTGGAAGAAACGTTCAGCAGCCTACGCATGTTTCGGTGGAAGCTCAACCCAACTAAATGCATTTTCGGAGTACCATCAGGGAAATTGCTCGGGTTCATCATCAGCAACCGGAGAATTGAAGCCAACCCTGTGCAGATTTTGGCCATCACTGATATGGGGGCTCCGGCCACAATCAAAGATGTGCAGAAGCTAACAGGCTGTATGGCAGCCCTGAACAGGTTCATCTCCCGGCTCGGGAAGAGAGGACTACCCTTCTTCAAGCTCCTGAAGCGCCAAAACAAGTTCCAATGGACGGAGGAGGCCGAGCGAGCCTTACAAGACCTGAAGCATCACTTTTAGTCCCCTCCGGTCCTTACAGCACCATTGCCGGGAGAAGATCTACTACACTACATTGCGGCAACAACTCATTTTGTCAACAGTGCTATTGTAGTCGAGCGAGGCGAGGAAGGCCATGCATTTGGAGTGCAGAGGCCTGTATACTTCATCAGCGAGGTGCTCTCTGAATCCAAGGTACGATACCCGGCAGTTTAGAAACTTTTATATGCAATTTTGATTTCATCAAGAAAATTGTGCCATTACTTCGACGAGTACAAGGTCACTGTGATTACGGATTTTCTGTTGGCGGATATTCTCCATAATCAAGATGCCACGGGGTGTATATCAAAGTGGGCAGTGGAACTGGAGGCTTTGTCTATCAACTTCAAGCCACGCACTGCAATCAAGTCTCAAACTCTAGTCGATTTTATGGCTAAATGGAGGGAGAATCAAATTCTAACTCCAGTCGACAAGCCAGAGCACTGGACCATGTACTTTGATGGGTCTCTTAAGCTCGATGGTGGCGGTGCTGGAGTTGTATTTATGTAACACCCTAAGGTAAAATTTCGAGATCTATAATGAATTTAATTGGGCTCAAGTAATTTTCTAAGGATTTATTTTGCCTAGCTTGCATTTATTTGTAATCTAATCACAAAGAATTAAAATTTATTTAGGTTCAACATGTTTGTGCATTCATGCTGGTGCATAAGTTTTATTTGGTTGAGTGCATAGGGGTTGAATTCAAATAGATTTGAGTTGGTGCGGGAAAAGTAAAGGAAGGAAACAGGAAGGTAGGTTAGTCGTTCTTTCTTTTCTCAGTCATTCCCGTTCTTTTCTCAGTCATTCCTTCTATTCTCAGTCATTTCCGTTCTTTTCTCAGTCATTCCTTCTATTCTCAGTCATTCCTGTTCTTTTCTCAGTCATTCCTTCTATTCTTAGTCATTCCCGTTCTTTTCTCAGTCATTCCTTCTATTCTCAGTCATTCCCGTTCTTTTCTCAGTCATTCCTTCTTTCTCGGTCATTCCCCTAGCTCGACCCCACCTGTCGGCCCCTTCTTCCTCCTTCCTCTACCGGCCGCGCAACGACCGCCCGAAATCTCCGGCGAGCCCTCGTGCCAGGCCGCATGCCGAGGTTGCCCCATCGCCCCACAAATAGGATCCCCCAACCCCCTGCGCCCTTACCCCTACCCCGCTGCATCCACCCCGAACCCTAGCGCCGCCGCCGCTTGCTCTGCCGCGCAAAGCTTCCTGCTTCACCGTGGACCTGCCGCCCTGCTGCGCCCCAGCCCCAGCCAACCCCCACCTGAGCTTCGCATCACCGCCAGGAAGCTTCCCAAGCTCTTCCCTCGTGACCGGGGCCCGTGCACTTGCCGGAATTTGAATGGGACCCACCGCCGGTGAGAAGCTCCGCCATCTCGATTCCTCGCCGCCGTTAGCCCTACGACCCTCTTAACCCCCGTGGCACCTCTGCAGGAACACCCCGAGCCGAACCGTGGTGATCAGAAGCCGGAGGACCCCCTGCAGCAGCCTTCCCCTCGAGCGCCGCCTGTCCTCGCCGCTCGGCCCTCGCCGCCGACCACCCTGCGCTGTTTCACCGACCAGTTCGGGCCCTCGGTGAGCATCAGCACGTTCCCCTCTCCCTCTTACGCTAGCTAGCATGAACCGTAGGCCGCACCCAAAGTCGCGACGCCGTCGCTGGCGTGCGCCGCCGTGCCGACACGCCGTCCCCGCGAGCCCAACCAGATCGGACCAATCCGATCCAGATCGGACCGTCCGAACCCCGCTGTTCAGATCGGACCGTCCGACCGGAATGCGTCCGAACCGTGCGATTTAGATCCAACCGCCCAGATTAGAAGCTGCGTACCCCTTCAGCCGTGGCAGTTTTGTTAAAGAGCCCCTGAACTTCCT
Source organism: Panicum hallii (assembly GCF_002211085.1). Classification (NCBI taxonomy): domain Eukaryota; kingdom Viridiplantae; phylum Streptophyta; class Magnoliopsida; order Poales; family Poaceae; genus Panicum; species Panicum hallii. The sequence continues at coordinate 11,119,267 of NC_038042.1, read as the reverse complement.
TAGAATCAACCCGCAGTCCACCTCCGTTCAAAGATAATTCCAGTTAAGCCCTGTTTTTGCACCAAAGCCCCTGAGCTTTCCAGAAATAGCGTCCGCCATCCCTGGAGCGCAGCTCTACACGTTAGACCCTATGTCTATAGTTTAAATACGTTTAGGTCCCTGGTTGTTGCGCAGAACCCCCTGGAAGTTCTATTTTTCTCGCAGATAGGTCCCTGAATCTTGTTTTAGCCCTAGATTTCGCGTCTTAGCTCCGTTTTAGGTGTTCTTTATGTCCACGCGATCGTTGTAACGCGTAGAATAGTTCTAGCATAGTTTTGTGTGCTGTTTCTATGTAATGTTGTACTGTTTCTTATATTTTGTTCTCGATTGCATGTATGTGTATGTGCTGTACCGTGTTGTGACGTTGCGATCGTGAGTAGACGCGGAGCCTTTGGAGTAGACGCGGAGCCTTTGGACCAGTACCAGGAGCCACCCTCTTCTGAGCAGTTTGAGCAGCAGCAGGAGGCTTTCGAGGAAGGCAAGTATAACATGAATATCCTATCACTTTTAAATACAATTTTATATTACATTTTAATTCTGTATGCCTATAAGGATTTTCTAGCCACCTTTATCCCTATATATATATCCTTGGGTTGCATTGTGGTTAGTTTTGCTAGGTGCTATTTTTTAATTAAATTTGATTAATGGATCTATGCAATTTAATCCTGAGAGTGGCCCTCTGTGCTGTGTGCTTGAGTGGCTCACGTCTCCGTAAAAGATGTTTTGTTAGAAACTTGGTTTAGGGGGCCAGCACGGTGCTTAGTGCTTGGTTGGCCACTTTCCATAAGGACCGGTTCATAGAGCGACAACCTGGGACAACCGTGCAACCACAAGACTATGTGGGACGGTCTTGACTTACTAATTAGGTCATTTTGGTTCGGGAGTAACTTACCTGCGTGAGCAAGAGGGGTGGTAAGCTTCAATGGTCCCTGCTCCTCCCGCTTGGTCTGTGCTGTGTGTCTTGTACCCCCGGAGGTGGGCCCCATCGTTGCTGATCCAAAAACCTTAGCGGTTACACCTTACTAACGTGATCCTTTGTAACGGTCTCGTAGTGTGCTTGCTAGCCATCTCACCTAAGGAAGTGTGATGAACAACTAGCGTAGCTCACGACTTGTGGGTAAAGTTGTGCAACCTCTCGAGAGTGTAAAACTGATATATCAGCTGTGCTCACAGTCATGAGCGGCCCAGATCCTCCGTCTGATTAGTTGGGTTATTCTTGGTGATTTGGATGGTTCTTAGTAGTTCTTAATTAATATTGATTAATTTCTTATATAATCTGGGTTATGGTAACTCATCCACTTGTAGTAAATAGTTTTAATAAAATTTGCCAAAGACTAAAAGCTAATGCAGTTGTGTCAGCCAACCTAGAGACTCATAGTTTGTGTTATACTTGTTGAGTACGAATTTGTACTCACACTTGCCTCTTCCTCTCTTCTGTTCTCTTTGGGGATATCTTCGATTGCTGCTCAGTACCAGGCGACGTGGAGGACTACATCCGCGGGCTCGACGATTTCTAGGCGTTGTCTCCCAGTTGACGTCCCTGTGGCGCCCTACTCTTCATGTATTCATTTTACGCTTCCGCATTCCTTGAACTGATTCTTGATTCAGTTGTAATAAAGATATTCCTTTTATAAATTATACGCTTTTATTCGTGACATGTGTTGTGATATCTTGATAATCTGCTGTATATATGCGTGACTTGATCCTGGCGCATATATGATTGCTCGATTTATGTTCTTATAAATCGGGTGTGACAATTTATTTCTCCAAGAGGTGAACAATTGAAGTATGTCCTCCAGATCTTTTGGGAGGTATCCAATAATGAAGCCAAGTATGAAGCACTCCTTCACGGGTTACGTTTGGCGATATCACTAGGCATCAAACGACTTCTTGTATATGGTGACTCACTTCTAGTCGTTCAGCAAGTCAACAAAGAGTGGGACTGCAACAAGGAGATGATGGACGCTTATGTACAGGAAGTGCGCAAGCTGGAAAACAAATTTTCCGAACTGGAGGTTCATCATGTGTTACGGGAGCATAATGTTGGTGCAGATATACTATCCAAGCTGGGATCTACTCGTGCATAGGTTCCAGCAGGAGTCTTTGACTAGGAGTTAAAGCAGCCATCCATCAAGTCTTCACTTCAGGTAACCACCGATGCGGGCCCTCAACAATCTGATTAGGAGGTTATGATGCTTGGTGAGGACTGGAGAGAGGCTTATATCGATTTCATGCGGGATCAAAGGCTACCGGCGGGGATGGACGCAAAGAGCGTAGAGGTAGCTCATGTCATGCGCAGAAGTAAGGGGTTCGTCCTAGTCGACAGCAAGCTTTACCGGCGTGGCGCACGTTTAGGCGTTCTCATGAAGTGCGTCACGAAAGAAGACGGCTACGACATACTGCAGGAGATACATGAGGGTGTTTGCAGCAACCACGCAGCCTCAAGAACGCTGGTGGGGAAAACATACAGAGCTGGTTTCTGGTGGCCAACCCTAGTGTCCGATGCCGAGGATCTTGTGCGGAGATGCCAAAACTGCCAATTCTTTGGCAAGCAGTCTCATGTCCCAGCTCACAGTGTCATCACCATACCGCCATTCTGGCCGTTTGCTTGCTGGAGCCCTGATATGATTGAGCCCTTCACAACAGCGCCAGGCGGTTTCACCCATGTGTTGGTGGCTATTGACAAGTTTACCAAGTGGATCGAGTACAAGCCGATAGCCAAGCTCACATCAGATCGAGTTGTTGATTTCATCTCCGATATCTTGCATCGCTTTGGCTTCCCCAATACCATCATCACAGACTTGGGATCAAACTTCACGGCCAACCAGTTCTGGGAGTTCTGTGAAAATGCGTGCATCGAGATTAAATATGTCTCTGTTGCACACCCAAGGGCCAATAGTCAAGTCGAGAGGGCGAACGGCATGATAATTGATGGCCTCAAGAAATGACTCTATGACAAAAATAGCAAGAAAGGAGGAAAGTGGATACACGAATTGCCACATATCATCTGGGGGCTCCGGACTCAGCCGTCCAAAGCCACAGAACAAACATCATTCTTCCTCGTATATGGTTCTGAAGCTATCTTGCCGGCCGACATCATGTGGAAATCCCCAAGGGTTGAAATGTACAATGAAGGCGAGGCGGACGAGGCAAGGCAGTTAGAGCTCGATTCTGTCAAAGAGACTCGCTACACCGCTCTTGTTCAGTCAGCTCGATATCTCCAGGGGATCCGGCGATATCACGATCGCAACATGAGGGAACAGCCGTTCAATATAGGTGATCTGGTCCTATACCGCATCCAAGACGAGTTCGGCTTACACAAGCTCAACTCAAGGTGGGAAGGTCCGTTCGTCGTCAAACAGGTTACAAGACCAGGGTCGTATCGACTACAATACCTCGAAGGCCAAGATGTCCCGAATTCTTGGAACATTCAGAACCTGCGCAAGTTCTACCCATGAGAAAGCGTGCAGGGATAGCTGTTCTCCAGGCGCCTAGGCGGCCTTTTTCTTCCGAATCAATTTGGAGGCTACATGTCACAAAATTCGGAATGTAAATTTTTATGTTAACAGACGAAGGCTCCGGCCACGTTCATGTGTGACGGAGGCTACGGCCACGTTCATGTTTTATCGACTTCATGTTATAAGTTTTGACGGAGGCTTCAGCCCCGTTCATACTTTATATGAATTGACTTCTGCCGTGACCTTGTATGGTCACTTGTGACGATGATCGCATTTTTCCCAACAAGTTCGATCCGTTCGATTGGTTTATACATAACTTGTTGGACGCGCTCATATGAGGAGCTATTTCGACTGCGCCCAGAGTCGTTGCACTCGGGGTAATTTTGATTTCTTGCCATTAGCATGGCAGTCACGCGACGATGCTCGCGTTCTTTCCCAACAAGTTCAACCCGTTCGATTGGTTTATACCTAACTTGTTGGACACACTCATATGAGGAGCGATTTCGACTACGCCCAGAGTCATTGCACTCGGGGTAGTGTCGTTTTCCCTGCTATAAGCACGGCAGTCTTGCGACGACGCTCGCGTTCTTTCCTAACTGGTTAGACCTGCTCAATCGGGTTATATCTAACTTGTTGGATGGGTTCCTACTCGGAGCTACTACGACTACTTTCAGGGTCGCTGCACCCGCGGTAGTGTTTACTACTTAGCCTTTAAATCTGGATGACAATTCAACTAAGGCACATACAAGTAGAGACATCAAATAAAAATATATATACAAGGAAACAAGTACTTGTTTTTACATTCTAATCATGCAGTACATTTTTCACTATCTATTCCGCTACAGGTTGGGCTTCTTGGAGGTACTCGTTGAATTGTTCTTCAGTGCACTCCGGAGCCACTCCCTGCGCAAACGTCTCTAGCTGAGCTTCCGGCCAAAAGGATTTCACAAAGGCAAGAGCATGGCTGACACACGCAGCCGGGGTTTCGGTGAGGAAACTGGCGACCTTCTGCGACGCTCTGAGAAGTCGCTCTAGCAAGGTCTGCTCACCTGTTTTGCCATCTTCCTGTGGGTTCACCATGTCCACAAGCTCCTGGGCGGCCCCCCTGAGGTCCTCCAGCTCCTTTTGCCGCCGCTCATCCTTCTCGCCCAGCGTCTTGATCTGCCGAAGGCAATCGACGAACTGTTGTTCAGTATTGGCGATTACCTTCTGCAATTTTTTGACATCATCTTTACGGTGATATAGCATATTCTTCACATCAGTAAGTAGCCCTTCTTTATATGTTAAGATTTTCCTAAGTCTGCGGTGAAGATATTTTCAGAATCTAAGGAAAATTGTTAAGGGAAAGTACTCGAGAGAAGAAAGGGGCTTACCTTGGTGTGCCCTCTTCTGCTCTTTGAGTTGCTCCTGGAGCTCAGAGTAAGCCTTCTCGAGATTGTGGGGGTCGTTCTTGAGGAGCCACATTTCTCGAGTCCGCTCGTGCTTTAGCTTGTCAAGTTCTCTCTGCAGATAGATGTTCTTCATCAGCTCTTCGGATATGCGTTTGTCCTTGGCAGCTAGCTCCTGGTGGCCACTCACGACCGCTTTCAGCTTTTCGATTTTCTTCTATGAATGCTTGATCACATTCTACACAAAGGGGGAGGTTAAGACAAGCAACTCAACAACGTGTACTGGTAGAAGAGTAATCATGTCTTACCAGGGCAAAATCGTACAACTCTTTTAAGGCCTGCTTGAAGGTTTTTATGTTGCCATCCGTCAGCATTGGATCATCCACCAGATCTGTGGTGATGATGTTCTGGTATCTACGTCCGACCATCAGCAGGTCTCTAGGGCTCCTTGAGGTCCTTGCGGTTTCCTCAGAAGGTGGTTGTTGGGCACCTGCGAGTCAGGATGCATTCAATACATAATGTCTGTGGTCTAAGCAACTAGCCGTGGGTGGTCAGACACTTACCTGTGCCATCAGTAGGAGCGACTTCAGGGGCCTCGACTTGTTCTTCACCACCAGCTCTGGCTTCGGCTTGCTGGGGCTTGGGGGGTGGCAAGTCGGGCAGTGTTGTGTCCATTTCAGGAGCTGGCCCCTTGGGCATGGGCCCTTCTAGGGCTAGCGGCTCGGGACCTGGAGTAGCCGACACAGGCTTTGGTTTAAATCCCCTGGCAGTCACAGACACAGGCTTTGGTTTAAACCCCCTGGCAGTCACAGACCTAATGAAGCAGAGTCAATTATATCATTACACAGGTCGAAAAGAACAGAATGTTCATTGTGCAACAAGATGCAAACTTACAGCGAAGGCTTTTTCATGACAGCCTTCTTCACCCTCATAGCTCGTCGCGTCTTAACCACGGTACTCGTTGCTGGCGGCGGGGTCACACCAGCTGGTGGCGCGGTGCCCGCCACAACAATGGTCACCGCTCCTGTAGCAGAAGCTGATGGATCTGTTCCCATCTCTTCGCGCCCGGGCTCGGGAGAAGCAGGTGGACTGCAAATGGATACTGTTAGCGTGCAACAATACCGATATTTGATGATTCAATAAGGTAGCATATTCATACCTGGAAGACTCGACTTCTTGCACTTTCCGTTTGCGCCCTACCCGACGACCCTGCGGGACCGAAGGCAGAGTTTCGGTCAACTCCACGGATGGTCCGAGGGAGTTGTCCCTTCTCGCCTCCCCCTCGGCTTCCCTCTCCGCCAGGGGGCTCCCGCCTTCAGTGGACTCGCTGCCGGGCAGAGCCTTAGCCACTCGGGCCCTCTTCGCTTCGGCTACGGTGCTGGGGAGAAGGTGGTCCGGTAGAGGGATGTCGGGTTGTGGAGGGTAGCTTCGGTACAACTCTGTGAGTCCCTGTAAAAGATTTTCAGTTAGCAGTGGCAGAACAGCAGAGTTTGCTCTCAAAAAGTAGTTGAATACTCACCGGTTTTGGAGGATTCCGTGCGGAAAACAATCCCGGGACGTAGGGGACGGTGTTCACGTCCATCAGCACTCGCTTGACTCGGATAAGTGCAGCTTCGTCCGTCAGCTCCTCTGTGCACATGCAAGATGGATCTTCAGCGCCCATGTACTTGAATCCAAGTGTATGGCATTGTTGGATTGGCTGGACTCGGCGCTTGAAGAAGGAAAACATTATGGATGTGCCGGTCACTCCCATCTCCTTATGAGCTGCTATGGTGTCTAGCAGCTCATTGACTTGATCCATGTCCCCCCTGGAAAGTTCGATATTCCAATCCGGCCTTATAACAGGTGGTTTATTTGATTTTTTAGGAAGTTGGGGGGTGTGGTTTTCGATGTAGAACCAGTGGTTCTTCCATCCAGGAATGTTGGAGGGGAATTTATAGGAAAGGTACCTATCGCCAGCTTGTTGTCTAAGTTGGATGCCGACGCCCCCTACAACGGACAGATTCTTGGTTGTGGGTTGAGGTTTTATCCGAAAAAGGAAGCGGAAAAGATCCCAATGGGGTTCGATTCCGAAGAAGACTTCACAGAAATGGATGAAGATTGCGACATGGCAAATGGAATTCGGGTTGAGATGATGGAGCTCAAGCCCGTAGAAATAAAGGTCACGGAAAAAAGAGCAAGAGGGGAGAGCCAGACCCCATTCGGCAAAATGGTAAAATGTGACGATTTCGTCTACATTTTCCATAGGGAAAGGTTCGCGAAAAGAGGGGCGCTAGTTGACAAGATTCTTGTCTTGGAGCAATCCCTCGGAAACAAGCTTATTGAGGTCGTTAAGGGAGCACTTACTGTGTGTCCACTCCCCAGACGGCGGCTGCGCTTCTTTCTTCTTCCCATCCTTCTCAGATCTCTTGGGCGCCATTTCCAGATCCGCTCGCCATGAGTTGCTCGGGGGCTGCGGGGAAAGAGGTGGGGAGATTTGGGTGGATTGGGGTTCTACAAGAGGGAGAAGGCGGAGTGTGGCTCTATTTAGGGGATTTGGGAAGTTCTTGGTGGATTGCAGATTGGAAGACCAGTTTTTACTTAGCGTTACCGCAGGGTTAAATAACCAGCGGCTGGGTACAGTTTTACTGTTTTGAAGTTGAAGAGTCATTTCCGGGAATATTCAGAAGACGAGGGGTCATTTGGTGGACTATTTAGATAAAATATTCGATTAATCATTTTTTAGGGTTAACCGTCCCGGAAAAAAAAGGTTTTTTGAATTCTAGATCTAACTTCCATCATTTGTACCATCACACCAGTTATTTATCATAGGAACATTTTACACTGCATGCCACGACTTTTGGATCCTTATTTCCAAACCTGAGAGATTTGGATTCAAGGCTCGGGGGCTGCGGGACATGTGGCATCGACTACTTACTTTTTTGAATTTATTTGAAAAAGTAGGTAAGGAAGATTCAAGACTAATGCGAACCTAAGCCTGATTCTCCGATTTAACCTAAGGCTCGGGGGCTACTCCATATGAAGTGCGATTTTTCAATCGCACACCACACCAAGGAAGTAATTCGGGGCATGAGCACCTCATAGCTTCGATGCAGCCAAGAAAGTACTCGAAGAAGAACTTCAAGACGGAGCTTCAAGAGAAGCCGAAGACTACTTCGAAAGTACTCGAGAAGCCTGCAGTACTCAGCTACGAAGAGCTTGGGGGCTTGTCAGACCCGGGGCTACGGGGCTGTGTACATAATGTAGTTTAAACAAGGTTAAGAGATAAAGCTCGTCTTATCTCTTATTTATATTGTTTTCTACTCGTTTGAATAGGAGATAAAGCTAGTCGGTACAGAAGGAAACTACTCGAGTTATACCCGAATACGATTCCTTGGCTGGTATTGATTAGATCCATGTAACCCTAACCTCCTGGACATATAAGGGGGGCAGGGATCCTCTCAAAACAGATCATTCTACACCCAAGTGAATACAAACCACCACACAGGACTAGGGTATTACGCACCTCGCGGCCCGAATTTGTGTAAATCTTGTGTTCCTTGCACCTTCGAGTTCCTGATCTCGGCGTCTCCTCACCTAAACTTACCACCTCGGGTATATCTCTCGGTGGGCAGTTGGTAAAACACCGGCAAATATTTCTATTAATAATCTATTTTTCTTTTATACCATCATCTTCCCTACTTCTTTTTAATTTTCTTCTATATATAATATTTCTGTGTAGGCTCTTGTACTGAATATGGAGGGAGGACCATAACAAAAGCGGTTGTGTTGCCGGTGGTGTTTGGCAAGTGTTAAGATTGATGAGTAGGGACACATCCATATGCCGAGTAGGTGACCTGGGGCAAGGTTCAACACTTATTCTAGCTCACCTTCGTACCCTGCCTATTTATTTATTCTTTACCACAGCTTGAGCTCTCTTAGCTCTTTCGTATTTGAATAGAAATAAGAGAGCCATGGCAACGAATGGAGTATACAGTTAGTAGATTGATCATTTACCATTGCTTAGGATTTTTATGCCTATAGCTATTTGCCTAACAAGAAAAATGATATCCCAATCCATATCACGATTTGATCATGCTAGATGATACGACAAGGTCAAACCTAATCCACATCATCCAATTATGTAGTATTGAGAGAAGCCAATTGCTATATTAGATTAGTAAAGGCAAGTTTAGTGGTCTAGATTTACAGCTTACTAAGTAAAATAGCAAACTGACATACGTCAACAAATCTAATAACCACGATTTACACTTTTCTAAGTCTGATGACCAAATTGAAACACGTTGACAATTACAATAACCATTCATATATTTTACTCTTTTTTTTTGCCCTCCTACATCTTAAGTAACCCTAGGTTCCGGTGGTGTCGCCCAAAGCAGGCTCCTGGTTGCTGCCCCACATGAAGCATCCATCGCCTTGTGCAGGTCCGGCACCTGCAGAGGCTCTCTGTGTCCTAGGACGTGCTTGGTAGGCTGCCACAATTTATCACGCTACAGTTGAGGCTATCACAGGAAACGGTTGAGGCCGTCACAGGAAATATGGTCGCTGTTTGGTTACTGACAAACCTAGGGCGCGCCACAGCCTTTCCAGTTTATTTTCTCGTCACAGTTGTGGCGGCTAAATTTGGCGCCACAACTTCGGCGACACAGCATATGTGGCGTGGCGACCAATAGCAGGCAACCAAATATTTCCTAATCCGTATCCCTTATCCCTTACCTCTAGCTACTACTCGTTGCAAGGTTGCCACCTAGGTCCACCGTCCTCACCCCTCCATTTGCAATACCCTTTTGCTAATGGTTTTTTCTCGCTACCTGGGCACTCGCCATGTGAGTTGGGATGCAAGCATTTTGGCTTCGATGTTGTGGTACTTTTGCTAAAACTTGTTTGATTATAACACTATTTTTCTATCCTTGCATAAAGGTTTAGGTCATTTGCCGTTTTTTCATGCGCCGCAGGACAACCCGTACACCCCCCCCCCCCCCCCCCCACACACACACACCATGGTAGGGGCAAAAGGCATCGATATGGAGAAAGAAAAGATTGTGTGTTGTGCATAGCAAATTGATAGACCCTTGCGGTGATTGTAGTTGCTAACGTGCTGTTCCTGCAATTTGTATCTAAGCATTTACAGTGATCATGTGTGTTTCTATGTAGTGTTACATGACAGCGAATGCAGTTGCTTTATTGAAAATTTGCGGCCATTTTGCAATTCTGATTTGTTAATGTTTGTTTTGTCTACTGTTAAATGAGGATTTTGTGATTCAGTGAGAATTAGTGACCAAATTGCAGCTAAGATGAATTAGAATGCTAATTGGTAGTTCACGCCCAACCACAGGTGGAGGTACACCGCTCCAAAATAATCAGTAAAATTGTTTTCGCTGTTTTTTGACGCGTGAGGTTGTTCCATCTTCTTTGTGTAATGATCGAAGGTGAGGTGCATGTTGGACTCATGGCAACCCTTTTCCTTGTAACTAGCCCATGAGGCCATGGCTAGATGGTAACGATTAGAGGTGCAACTTGGTGATTATGTGCACCTCCAATCCTTTTTAGTTTAAATATTTATACTACTTTTCTAAAATAGAATATTAATTTGGAGAAGTATTTGAACTAACCAGAGTTGGAGGTGCACCTAAGATCACCAATTTGCATAATTTGAAGAAGTATTTGAACTAAAAAGAGTTGCAGGTGCACCTAAGAGTTACCGATTTGCATCCGTAGTAACGATGGAGTGTAGCATGTGAAGTTGAAGGCTGATCAGCATCTCCTTTTGTTCTTCCGTTTTTTTGTTTTTTGTTTTTGCTTCTCCCTGGGTGTTACTGAATCGGTAAGGATTATAAGCATTCAAAGTAAAAAAAATTGCCATAAGACGGCAAACAGCTGAAGTCGAAATACAAAGAAGCATGAAGGCAGCAGGCCAGCAAGGAAATATATAGGACATAGCCCATGGGCCGCTTTCCCAACAGCCCAACTCCCAGTCTAGATGGTCCGATCGTGATAAGAAGCATCAGACGTCTGCCGTGACGGTACGACGACGATAAGTAAAGTGACGCTGACTGGGCCTGTCCAAGAGGAAAGGGGATAAAAAAACCAACAGCGAAATGCCACTCCTGCTGCTACGGCCACCGGCGTGCGCCACCGCCACCGCAGCGGCGTCCGCGCCGGCGCCGGTCGCGTTCTCGCGGCCCCCGCCGTCCTCGCGGCTCCGCTGCTCCCACCTCCCCTCCGCGTTCCCGGGCCTGAGGAAGTACGGGCGCCGCCACCGCGAGCCCGTGGCGGCCCCCAGCTCCGATGAAGACGAGGAGGAGGAGGAGGAGGACGGGGACTACGACGAGGACGAGGAAGGGATGGAGATGGAGGTAGACGAGGAGGAGTTCCTTGCGACGCGACCCAAGCCGGCGGGGTTTGGCGAGGGGAAGACGTACTCCACCGACATCGAGGAGCAGCTCCTCCGGGAGATGGGCCTCGGCGGGGCGCGGCGCGGAGGTGACGCGGCCTCGGCTAAGCGCCGGGAGGGGAACAGTCCCGGCAAAGAAACAGGCACAGGTTGGTTCCCTGCTCTGAATTGCTTTATCTTCTTCAGGCTCGAAGGCATACTTGGATGCACGTTGCCAGTCCACTTGACCAGGAAATGCATGCCCCTAATCTGTCGTATACTTGATAGCAAGCGCAAATTGTATGGACATGGACTAGATGCAAATATAATAAATGTGTTGTGAACAAGAGAACTAACTTCTCATTTAAAGCTGGCGGTACTGATACACTGGAAAGAAATGAAATCATATGCATTTAATAATCATTTTCATGTGACAAAGGTACCATTGAACTAAGTAAACTAAATATGAGGTAGAAAAGGCAATGGCCCTATAACTTGCATGAAACCGCTTAAAAAGTATTTGAGAATTTTTCAGATTTTACAAACAATTAGATGATAATTCTCAGAGATTGTAATGACAGAAACATATCAAGAGATTGTTGTGTGAAATTAATTAAGCCTCGATGAATGTTGATAGATGCAAATTGTCCTCTTGTTTCAGCTGAAATAAATATAGAGATGAATGTTTTCTTTACTATTATTGTTATCATGCATAGCCTTCATGTTGTTGATAGCTGAACTGCCTTACCATTACCTATGGAGATTGTTTGTAATTAATATAACTTCATTTCTCTACTGCAATAGGCCTTGAAGGAGCTATTGTTGAGCATTGTTGTTTTGATTCATTTTCTATACTTCATCACAGATCTCAATGACAATGGTGTTCAAATTCGTGTTTGGAACCTCCCAAAAAAGAAAAACATACACAAAGACCTGAAGCAAGCTTTCAAAGGGTTCCCTGGTCTTCTATCTATAGATCCAGCAGTTTCCGCAAATAAGAAAACTCGCGATCCTATCTGTAAGGGGTTTGCTTATCTTAAACTGGAGTCTACAGAAGCTGCAACCAGGTATTTTTATTCTTTTTCAATTCATTTAGTTTGTTTGCAGCATCCTCTGTTCTTTCCCATTTATTGTGATATATATAAAAAAATTCCAGGTCATTATTCCGTACTTTATTGCTTTGTTTCTAAGCAATTCTAATTTCCAATTTCAAGAAATAGTACTGTTAGCTTGTTGTTAGATCTGAAAGTATAGTGCTTAGTCTGACACACAAATCTCATGTGGGGGTTTTTGTCACATCAGTGCTCCACATCTCTCAAATTAGTTACTTGAATGTGCACCTCATCTCTCAAATTACATCCTTCATTGCTTCTCCTCAACATTTCCTTACATCTGTGCCGTCCTTGGCTTCTCGAAATCATCCATTGATATTCAAATTGCTTTCTTTAGCACGAATGAGAACCTTGAATGATTTGACTAGGTACTGTACATCATTATTTTGAACCCTTTTTTTTTTTTTGCAATCTTCTGGTCATCTTCTCTGCATTCACCGACATGTCTACTGAAACTAATTTGCATGTGAAATGCCAATTTGACTGAAAAATGCTTGTGTTATCTTGTTACATTAAGTACTTTGATCAATCAACTTATTCAGAAGCAATTATTAGTAGTACGATGATCTGAAGCCAAAGCCATTAAAAAGAAGAATGCTGAAGTATTCAGAAATAGTGCATTACTTAATCGATCAAGTGGGCAGAAAAGCTTAGTTTCTCCAGAATACCCTCTGCTACCCCTATTACACCCTGCCTTAATCTAAACTATTTAGCCATGTCTATATCATACTTGAGAGAGCATTCATGCGTTCTATTTTCTCTTTCCTTACTCTTCTCAGATGTTCTTTTCTCCATATTAGATTCTGGGCTAGGTCTCTTCCACAAAATATTTTGTTTTCCCATTTTACAGTTTCACAGTTTTCATAATGCTTTATTGATTATGTTACTATGTGCCTTACTCTTAGATTTTGTATTACTGCACATGGATAATTTTCTGAGAATTTATTCATAATTTGTCGTCTGATTATTTGAACCCTTTTGGACCTTTGATTTTTAACCACTAAAGACGTACTTCCTATCTGCAGATTCGTTGAGATATACTCCCGTAAACCTGTGGCATTTGGCAAGGTTGAGAAGCCAATCAGTTGTTGCATTGTCGATGGGAACAGCTCTGTTGAGCCTTCAAATAAAGTGTCCCATGCGATGTCTCAACCAAGGTTGAAGCGCCAAAATTTGGTGGCGACAAGTTGAGTAGCACATTGATCTGTCATCCAGTAGTCATCCATACTTCTAGAAGTCAAAAGTTTGCTGAAGGAGCTTTGGTACATAGATTAGATAGTCCTCTGTATCAGGTTAGAATTGCTAAGAAATGTGTCGATTGAGCAATTCGGTCCTGTTGCCCACGCTGAAACTAATTTGCATGAGAAATGCCAATCTGACTGAAAAATACTCAGTGTTATATTATTGCATCAACTCACCACTCAATAAGTATTTTGTTCAATCAACTTATTCAGTGATCTGAAGCCAAAGGCCAGTGAAAAAAATTCTGAAGTATTCAGAAATAGTGCATTACTTAGGCGATCAAATGAGCAGGAAAGCTTAGTTTCTCCAGAGCTATTCTTCATACTTGAGGGCATTGATGCCTTATTCCTCATTAGTTATCCATGTCTACATTGTACTTGAGAGTATTGATGCCTTCTTTGTCCTCTTCCTGTCTCCTAGACGATTATTTTTTTTCCTCTTCAGCTCTTTTTGAACCCTCCTTAATGCAATTTGGTGGCCAGAACATATTCTTCGTCGCCAATCCTTTCCTTATTGTAAATGTAAAATTTGCCTCGTAAATGTAAAATTAAAAGTAAAATACACCGGAGGTCCATTAACTTGTAAGCGGTGTCACTTGGGTCCACGAACTCCAAAATATATTTTTAGATCCATAAACTTGTTAAATCCTTCACTGCAGATCCATAACCCTTCACATAAGCATACTAACGCTGACATAGCACGCTGACCGGTCATCTCCTCTCTGATCCCTCTCCTCCTTTCACTATCTCCGTCTCATGCATTTTATCGAGCACGTCTTGTGCAGCCAGGCGAGCAGCTTCCCGCGGTGGGCGAGGCTAGCCGTCACGCCACGCTCCAGCCGCATCCTCTCCTCTTCCAGGTCACGGACGGCGCGGCCCATGGCGTCGCCCGCTGTCCAGAGGCCAGCTTGCAGCGAGGCCATGGCGTGGATGTCCTCGGCGGCGCCGGCGCGGAAGGAAGGCGGCCGCGTTCGCGCCCAGCCTCGCGGCGAGCTCGTTGACCAGCACCACGTGCATGCGCTGCCGCTCCTCCTCCGCCGGCGTCGCCGCTCTGGCTCCGGGCGTTGCGCTGCGGCCGAGGGGGAAGAACTGGGCGATGCAGAGCTTGCGACAGAGCTAAGAAGGCCACGATTGGCCGCGCCGCAAAACAACCAGCAGTCAACGCTCTATCCCATCGTCATCCTTCTCTTCTGCTCAGCGACAGAGTTCGAATTGGATGGGGGTAAACTCGATTTTGCGCCGCGTGACCTGCTGCGAGGCGCCGCGCCAGCCCTACAGCGTCACCTGGAGCGCCTCGACGCTGCTGCCTGCCAGGCCAGCTCGCGGTCCATCTCCTGCCGCGCCGCTGCTCCATCTCCTCCAGCGCCGCCGTCCTTCGGCCATGCCGACTAGCTCGAATGTCACGACCCAAAACTTAATAACATGATTAAAATTATTAAGCAACATCATCTTGAGCATAACCCAAGCATCATGTGCATATTTTCGAATTGAGCTATTTAATTTTTCTCGCATTGTTTGAGTGTATGTTGGGAAGAAAGTTTAAATTTTGTTATGTGAATGTGCCTCCAAACAATTTATTAAAATACTGGATTTCAAATTGTGAATTATAAATATTTTTGTGCAATTTTTGGATGCCTAACCCGAGCCATAAAATTCTTGGAAAATCTGAAAACTGCAATGTTGTTTGATTTTTTGTGGGCAATCCATATTAGATTTTTATGATCTTGTTGTTGCATTGTGTTCTTGATGATTTAATCTAGCTTCAGTAAAAATTTGGTGATTTTTGGAGCCCGGGAAATGCATGTTTTCGATTTTGTAAGTTGAACCGTTGCCTTTCTTATTTTTTCACTTCTCCCGGTCCCACCTGTCTGCCTCCTCCCTCTCTCCTCCGCGCGCCCGGGCCCGCATCAGCGCCTCCCTCCGCGTCCCCCGGCCCTCCGCGCCCGCCCGTTGGGCGCCCGCGCGGTGGCGCACGCCGGCGGCCGCTGGCCCGTCCAGCGTGGCGCCGCCCCCTCGCCTCCCGTGCCGCTCGCTCGCCTTCTTCCCCTCCACTTCAAATCGCGTCGCCTCTTCTTCTCCTCCGGCCAAACCGCACGCCTTTTCCTCTTCCTCCCGCTGCCGCTTCCCCTTCCGCCGCGCGCCGCCACAATCCACCGCCGTCGGTGAGCCCCGCCCCGATTGCCCGCGCCCACACCTCCTTCTCCTCCTCCGTGTTCGATTCCGGCCGCCCGCCGCCTCTTTCTCCGCCCGCAACCCCCTTCCCGACGTGCCCCTTCCTCCGCCGCCGCGGTGCTCCGTCGCGCCGCCGCTCCCCGCCTTTCCCCGCTCGCCCGTGCCGCGGGCGAGCACCGCCGTCGCGCCGTGTCGCTCGTGCGCGCGCCGCCCCCGCCCGTTCGCCCCCCTGCCGCTCCCCCGTTCGCCGGCCGCCGCCGCGTCGCGCCGCGCGTTCGCGCCGCGGGCGTGCACTGGCCGCGCCCGTGGCGAGTCAAGGCCATGGCTGGCCTTGACTTCGCCACGGCCGCGCGCTGGCCGCCTGGGCCCGCCTGTCGGCGCCCAGGGGCGCTAGATCCGGGTGGATCTAGCGCTGGCCGCCCCGTTTCGTTTTATCATTTCATGTGTGATCTTGTTAATTGCGTAGAAAATGTTGTAGACCTCCAAAAATTATGAAATTTGTTTTGTTTGAATCCTCTGTAGTAGATCTGCTTAGATAAATTAATGTTATACATGTTAGAGCCCTGTACCTTGAGTTATAGTTTATCCTTGCTAAACCAAGTTAATTGTTAATCTTATTTTATGGAGCTCTAAAAATGTCAAGCTAAATGTTGTTGTGTTCCTTGTGGTATGCTCTATCTCATGGTCCAGCCTATGTATTTGTTCCTGTACTGTTTGATAGGTTTTTAATGCGTTTTTAGTTTTGCTGCCTGCAAACTTATAAAATGAATAACTTTTGATAGAAAATTGATAAAATGATAAAACCACTTCTGTTATCCTTGTTATCATGTGTTGTACCCCTGGTAATTTTATTAGGATTTTTGAAAATGTTTTGCATGGCTTTTAAGATTTGACTTGAGTTTAGCGGCTGAAATTTTTGAATATCATAAGTAATTCCACAAATATGCTATTGATGCAATTTCAACTCTCATGAGCTTATTTTGAGATCCCCTGTGTGCCTAAATTAAATCAGGATTTATGCTCGTAGATGTTTTGTTAAGTGAAATTCGCCTCGGTCTTAGTGTTTAGGTTAGTAATCAAGCTTGTGGTGCCATGTTTTCGCGTTGATGTGACATTTTTTCTTCTATTGCCATGTCATTGCATATCACCTCATTTTCACATCATTGGCATCATCCTAATGCATACATCTCATTCATGCATTATAGTGACCGAGACGCCAGAGGACGCACTCGTTGAGCCTACCGAGTTCGTTGAGACCGAGCCGGGAGCCGAGTGTGTTGTTGAGCAAGAAGAGAATCAAGGCAAGCAGCTAAGCATGATTCCTTGACCTATTTAACTTGCTTAAATTTAGTTATTTCACTTGGGATATCTATGCTTATATTAAATATTTATCTATTGCATCGTCGGTCCTATTTTCATGCAATGCCCTCTCTTGATTTGTTTATCCATGCCCTTGGCACACGTAGCCACTTGCAACTCATTTAAACTAAATGCTTAGTCGTGTCTAGGGTTGGTAGATATCTTGTAGGGAAATTTGGAATAGGATCACTTGTTTCACCCACTTTGTGTTATCTTAAACATGTTGTCCGGTGTCGGAATGTTGGTTTGGATCGGTCTAGTTGGAAGTGTGGTGTTGGTTCGAGCGGAAGGTAGGGCCTAGAGAAAGGAGTCTCGGAGGTTTAGTCCGCTTGAACCGATTAAGGACCGTCCGTGGATGACCTTGGAAATTGAGCACTTATCGTACTACCACATATCCATTCATGGGGTGGATAAGCCGAATACCCTCTAGTTCTAATCGTTGATGCACGGTTCTAGATGCGTGGCCGTGGGGCTTTGTAGAGAGGCTTAGGGGTGTCCCCGGTGGACCTAGGTTACTCTCCGCGCAAGTTAGGCGTGATGTTCAACGGTTATAACTCGTCGGGAATGGTTGATGCGAGTACCCCCTCACCCAACGTGATCGGTTGGGCGAGCCGCATGGTCCTTGTGTCGTGTGGGTAAAGTTGTACACCCTTGCAAGGTTAATGAATCAATTCGAATTGCCGCGCTCTCGGTTATGAGCAAGCTCTTTATCCTACGAATTCTTCGTAGAAGTGTTGGTCGAATGGTTGGTTGCACGTTACCTCTTGTTGATGCTTAGAATTGGAGTACCTAATTGACTAAAACTTGAGGTGGGTTGGGCAAGTTAATTAAAATGCTAGGAGGCTAGATGGTGGAATTAGGAAGCTCATGCTTAATTAAATTACTTAACCCTAAAGCCTTTTTGTGAGCCTTCATATGCATTTTCCTTGATCTATGTATCCGCGTAAGTCTTGCGAGTACCTTTGTACTCATGTTGCTTTATTATACTAAGTTGCAGGTGAGCCGGAAGTGGTGTTTGGCCATTTCTACCCCGCCGAACCCGGCGCGGGCGAGGAATAGGCCAATATGGTCAATGGTGTCCTTGAGCAAGACGCCATTAATATTATCTATCGTATATTTTCCGCTGCGTATCGTTCTTGGGATATCATGATAAACACTAGACTCTATGGTTTTTATCTCTTTTATGTTATTGTGAGCCCAAGGCTTGTATTCGTTAATTGAACCTTAAATTTCAGATTCGTAACCTTTCCTTAAATTAATGTTGTAATGGTTAGTTGCTTAACTTGTGTTAAAATTTGCTCTTTGTGGATCATTGGTGATGTAAGAGCTTGTGACGGTATGTGCATGTGCATGGTCTTGGGCATGCGTTGGAGCACATACCGGGACTACCGGATTTAGCCTCATTTTGGGTGAATGTCGTGTTGGTCGGCGTGATTTAGATGTGGGTTAACACGTGGCACGCCGAAGCGCGAGAGCGTGTTAGCTCTCATCTTAATTATAACGATCGGCGGTTCGTCTAAAATGGTGTTAAATTGGGCGGTTCTCACATCGAACTCCTCTAGTATCTCCAGCAGCAATTCCTCCAGTTCAAGGACAAGTCCTGCGTCGCGTCCACCGTGCTCGACGACACCCCGGACCGGCCACGGACGAGCCCGCTTCGGCCCTGGCTCCCAAGACCTCCGCGCCCGCACCCTCCGTCAAGGTCGCCGGCAAGAAGATGGCGAAGGTGGTGGCGCTGCTCGTAACCGGCTCCCGAGTCCTCAACCAGGAGGTGCTTTGAGGAGCCAAGTCAGCATGCATGTCATGTCAGCGAAAGAAGCAGACTTGGACCGTTATCAGCGTGCCATGTCAGCACTAGAAGCACACTTGGACCGTTATGGACGTGTTAACAAATCTATGGACCTAAAATACACTTTCGGAGTTCGCGGAGCTAAGTAACACTCCGTTACAAGTTGATGAACCTCTGGTGCGTTTTACTCTAAAATTAACAAGAAAAAAGAGAATATTTGCAAGCTTATGCATTTCCTGCGCTTGGAGCGCATCGGTTCTAATAAGAATGTCCAGAAGTGAGGACAATCTTGAAACATACTGCCATTTCAACATGCGGTGACCACGAGAGCCTCCACATCTTGAGACCATATATAATAAGGCAACTACTCAGGGTGTCTTTGGTTAAGCCGTGGATTCTTGGAAATCAACTGTGGGGAAGCAGCTGTGGAAAATCAGCTGTTAGCTGCCAGCTGTAGGAAAGCTGAAAGCTGTTTGGCTGAAATAGCCGCTAACTGTGGATTACTGATACAATTGTCTCTTGTACCCCTGAAGCCTTGAACTAGAGTTTATATACGTGTTGATCATATTTTGATATGTAAAAAATTAATTTCAAAGAAGTTTTGCATTTCTTTGATCATTGTACATGACCTAATATTCATGTAGTTCATATGATAATTATAACATGCAACTAACTAACCGAAGCATTTGCTATGTTATCACGAATGGTATTCATAGAAACCTCATTCTCCTCCTCATGAACAACGTCTTCATCATCTTGTACTTGAACTGCTGGTTGGTCATCATTGTCATCCTCATCTACAGGCAACATCTCTTAACGCACTATCACGAATGAAATTGTGCAATGCCATGCAAGCGATAATGATTTCCGCTTGTCTTTTAGTTGAGAAACTTGGCATTTTTTTTCAGTATGCGCCACTTTTGTTTGAGGACCCCAAATGCACGTTCAATGACATTGCGAAGTGATGAATGCAAATAGTTGAACACCTCATACTTCCCTTGTGGTGCACGATGTCTACGAAGACGAAACTCGGGAAGATGATATGTGCTACCTTTGTAAGGAGCTAGGTAACCAGTGCGGTTAGGATAACCGGAGTCCACTAGATAGTACTTTCCTAAAAATTTGTTAAAATCATAAATTACTACATATTGATATTTGTTAAAATACAGACAACGTTAGCTGAAATACCTGCAGGTGGTTTTGAAAATCTATCACCAAAGTTTGTTAATGCATGATTGAGGATCCTAGTATCATGAGCAGAGTCTGGCCAACCAGCAACCACAAAGGTAAACCTCATGACAAAGTCACATATTGCCATAACATTTTGAGATGTGTACCCATATCGGCCTGTGTGATTAACAACTTCATCATTGGGCACGATAACTTCAATGTGCGACCCATCTATAGCACCAATAGCTCCTTTGAAGTGAGGCCAGAACCGATCTTCTCTCACTTTTGGATGCTCGCTACTGAAAGTAGGATCCCTTGGTTTGATATTATCTTTGGATAATTTTCCTAAACATGACAATACTTCTTTGAATTTCATATGATCTGTCCATAAAGACCTCACAAACCGATTTTCAGCTTGTAAGAATGAATTAGGACCTCCAACAATCCACAAAAACATGGCTAGTGATTCGATAGATGAAACATTGCTTGTCGACTTCAATCCATATGTAGAAATAGCAAATCATGAAGTGACCAAAAAACCTCATGAGTCATTCTGAATTGCTTGTAAAATTGATTGGAATAGGCTAAACATTCTTGAAACCATTCCATTTCAATTTGTTGGGGATCTTTGTACTCAGTTTTGTTTAAGTACTTGTAGAATATTAGTCAGTTAGATAACCAAGGGTGGCAGCTTGTTTTGACAATTCAGCTAGAAGTTACAGTCCCTTGTACCCCTTCTTTATCAACTCATCAAGTTCGGGATCCATCTACAGAAAAAGTTAAAAACAATTCACTTACATTTAACAATCGAAAATGATATGCATACAGAGATAATAGATGAGACATATACAAAGATAATAGAAGATAGACATGCAAAGATAATAGATGACATTGATATCCTTGTTTATTACAAAAATATTGTTACAAACACACATGACTCATAGTTCAAAAACAAGCAAATAATGGGCCAAACATACATGAAAAATGGTTCACAAACAAGCAAATATTGTCTCAAGCAACAATTATTAAACAAAAAAATTATGGCTTCTGCTTCATGTCATGTTCCCTTTTCAACCAATCCAATCTCCCTTCAAGTGTTTCAAAGTGTTTCAAATGATGCGAGAAGCTCTCTAAATTCTGATTTTATTATAAGCAAACTAGATGTATGCATAAGAACAGTTCCCTCTTGCACCCCACATTCTTTCAGCATCTTCATCGCTTCTGCAATGGTAGGAACATGGCTAGTTATAGGTTTTGACGAAGCTTCAATACTTGTGCTTATTTTGTCCACCCCTTCTTCTATCTTGCAGCAAGTTTGCTTGAACATCCGTTGGAATGGGCTGCTCTTGTCTTCCTTGTCTTCCACATTAGCTAAGGAAGATGCCTTCCGCTTCTTGTTGTTTTAGTTTCGCATGTTCAGATTTGCATGCACTGGACTTTTCTCTATCTCTTGTACATCATCATCAGTTGAATTACCACAAAAGTCTCCAGGTACAGTGGCCGATGCTTCGGTAACATGGCACTCCCAAACATGATGTGCAGTGACTCCAAATTAGCCGGGCCACATTTTCTAACTGCACATGCTTGCATTTCCTTCCATTAGTTGGATCATGATATTTCTGCAGTCAAATACAAAAGAAGTTAGCTGCTGTCCAAGAATCATAGATACTAGTACAAAATAGTCAATTGTTGTGACGCTTACCGCAAGATGTTCTTCCCACCATTTATCATCACAATCCACTGTTTGGCTTATCTCATTCCATCCAAGTCCAGTAGCAATATTTTTTAACTCCATAAAAATAGTGTAACTTCTTTTCGGATTGTCCCATTTATTCTTCAATTGCAAATGTTCAAGTTTCTGACCTGATTTTTCAAAGAACTTAGCTTCAACATTCTTCTAACCAACCTTATTAAGATGACCTAATGGCCTATTTCCAGCAAAAACTTCTGCTGCGCATAGTTCACAAAAAAGCCTCACATGTGCTGCATTCCATTCTGCCTTTTCACCCATTCTAGAATCAAATAAGTACATATTCTTTACTACAATGTGCACACAGAGAATAAGCACACGATGGCAATGTAGGAGGAACAATGTTACCTTCACAGAGGGTCGGCGTGTGCTCGGAGTAGAAGGCCGCTTGGAGCAGAGGGCCGGCGGCGTGGGCTCGGAGCAGAAGGACGTCGGCAGCGGCTCCTTCATAGGGTTGGCGTGCGCTGGTAGAAGAGATCCGGTGGGCGCTCCTTCACAGAGAGCCGGCGGTCGCTCGGACAGATGGGAGCTGACGGCTCCTCCCAAGGGCCGGCGGGCGTTGGGAGCAGAGGGCCGACACCGTCCCCTCGGCGCAGATGGGGGGCGGCGGCTTGGCGCAAATGTAGGGCGGCGCCTCCTCCCAGATGGCCGGCGGAAGCTCGAAGCAGAGTGCCAATGGGAGGAGCAGAGCGTCTACGATGAGGAATACACCACCAATGGGGCTTCCACAGGCACCAAAGTGAAGCTCCGATCGCCGGTAATCCGTTTGGGTCAGCGCTGGCGGTGGATCTGGCCGCCGGAACGGTGGTCTGCAAGGGGCGGCGGTTGGTGCTCCCAAACCCTAGGTGGCCATGTCTGTTTTTCGTGGATAGGAGAGAAGGGGTGAGGGAGGAAAGGAGCGAACCGGTATGCACTTTGGCGGTGGCATGGTAGGTAATTTCGATGGGAACGCAGTGAAATCTGGGGTCCAAGGTGATTCTCCAAATGAACTAGCCAAAGCTGGTACATTACAAAAATTGATTCCATAGTTTAAGCCCTTTGGTTGGGATTCCCGATTTTTGGTAGCGAATGTGTTAGGAGAAGCTGAACCAAAGACACCCTCGATTTAACACTGAAATACCACCTTGAAGAGCATCAGACACCTTCAGGTAACAGTAACAGCCAACAGGTTAACTACGAGCAACTGATTCAGAGAGGGGATAGAAAAACATCTAAATACACACAGCTTAGCATGTCATACGTGCAAAATATATGCCGTACACGGAAGTATCATCATGACAGCTAACACAATACTTGAAGAATTATATTTATAGCAGTGAGCAACTCGTTGATGCTCTAGCCTCTTAATCTGGTCTGTTGTGATTCATATTACTAATCAATGGCTATGGCTTAATTTTATCTTTCTTTCGTCACATTTCAGTCCCTTCCCTCACTCCCGGTTTCCCGCTGTTGCGATTCTTTATTCTTTCATAACATTGCAGTCCCCTGTACTCCCGCCATTATGCAATGTTTATCCATAGCACACAATGTGCACTAACCAATTACTTCTTTTGACAGACAGACACCAAGTAGTACTAGTTTTGAGAAAAAAATCAATATTAAATGGCTACCCATCCTATTAAATAACATACTACAACCCCTTATTTTCTTTCAATGCATTTAATTAGAAATTGAGTGAAAATATTACATTAACTATACTTTTGATATCATCAATTGACGAGAATTATGGAAACTACTTTCCTGAAACCATGGACAGACATAGCATAACCGAGTTAGTATATATGGTGAACTTGTTAATGGAGAAAAATACATAATAAAATAATAGTTACGAACTACTCCTGAAATAAAATCGAAGCATGTCAAGAACCGCTACTAAATTACAACTACTTCACTTAAGAACAGGATGCATAAAAAAACAATCGCCATTGCAAACATGTTTAGGGTGGCACTACAATGACCATACTAATACAACCCTATCCCTATATAACATTATAGGGATGGAGGACTTTCCATCAGTCTCCTTCGCCACCTTCAAAACAACAATTCAACTCAGCCATCTTAGTTCCCAACATCTCAAGAAAATACAACATGCATAGGGCAGTTCAAGCACCATATTTCACACATCTACAGAAGCTATCCTACAACTTTGAGTGCACACTAGTCAATGCTGTCCATATGGCAGAGTCCTAAATGACACCCATAACAAACAACAATGCCAGACTAAAACCTACGCAACAAGTCCAGCAAAAGATGTTACATAATAAAACATTCAGATCCATCATTTGGATTTTGATCC
The DNA here is from genome assembly GCF_002211085.1 of Panicum hallii. NCBI lineage: Eukaryota > Viridiplantae > Streptophyta > Magnoliopsida > Poales > Poaceae > Panicum > Panicum hallii. The sequence continues at coordinate 11,095,120 of NC_038042.1, read as the reverse complement.
ATCAGCACCTTTACGGTTACCATCATACACAGAGACAAAGAAGGTGCTCTGATTCTTCTGAAGAAACCTGACAGCAAATCCATCAAATTGTTTAGTCAAGCAAACAAGTTGGCAGTTTAGCAACATAGAAGCATAATACTCAAACAAGATAGCATACTTGAGAATGTCCAGCAATTTCTGCTGTAGTTTGTTCAGCGCATCTTCTTCCATATTGACAAAAGCAAGTAACTCCGGCAATTTCACTGCAAAGTGGTGCAAGCTAAGAATTCAAAATACTTATTTGACAGACTTGTCATGCTCGGGTGAAACCAACTATATTAACCAAGCTATATCAATTATACTTAGCCATATATTAGTAAAATGGTGCGCAAATAAACAAATAAATTCGTCACTTTTATATGAACCTTTCTGCTCAAATTTAAACCTTGCAAGATGATTGCCATATCAACATAGAACATAATATAAACCACCCCATCTGTACCAAAAATGAAGGACTGCTCCATCGTTCATATAGAGGAAGGGGATGTGATCTATGCACAGTTGCAAACCCACCCACACATCATCAATCACACCTATCAAGTCAGACAACCTTCAGTTTCAAAGTTCAAACATCTAAGGAATACAAGAGATTCAAAAAGTTCGGAAAGGGTGATGCCATGATGGTCTACCACACTGTAAAATTTCAAGTACATAATTTCCATAGTAACAAAGCAATTTGTAGTACTTAATTTCAGTAGTAACGAAGTAGTTTTTTAGGCAAAGACTTGATTTTTGAAATTCTTATTTGTTTTTGTTACTTTGCAGAAGCATTTTATGTTTGCCTCTTCCAGGCGATCAAATTTTTAAACCAGGAATTTGGAGGATAGCAAACCACTTACGCCTCTTTTTCTCCAAACTTTTTTTCAGTGTCCTCTCAAATAATTTCCATACTTTCTCCCGTAAATTTTGCAGGAGGCTCACTGTTACCATTTAAAATTTAGCAACAAAAATTTTAACCAGGTTACAAATCAATTGTATCTATCTTCCTCTCCCAAATCCCTTTATCTTCAGCTATTGACATCACCAAACAGCCCTCAGAACGGTGTACACCTTGTAATGATGTAAGGACAGTAACACCTATGACCTATCTACAATGACGATGATGCATTACCTTCAGTGAAAATTCGAAAAGACTTAAGAGTGTGTGCAACGGCTGCAAAGTAAACAATAACAAGGAATACCAGTGGCCATAGTACCAGTATGTGGGAAATAAGGCATGGGAATAGAAACATTGCAGTACCCGCAGCCATGATATAATCAGTTGGAAAGTTTCATTTTTATCACTAAGACAGAAAGGTTATAAAAAGCCCAATTCAGATTCCTATTTTACCACTAGCAGATGAGACAAAATGAGATGAATAAATGCCTAAGTGGCAAATCAATATAACCTCTGCGAGAGCATATCAAACTGAAAAAGAAGGAAATGATCAAAGGATAAACCAGAAATATAACACAATCTCATGCAATTGGAAGTTGGACATACCAAAAAGACGCAATAGATGCTCAGCTCCATATACAGTTGAGGGTGAGACGTCACCTTTAACTTCTTCAGTATACTGATCTCGCTCTTTCTTATACAAAAGCATTGCGGGCAATGCTTTATCAAAGTAGCAGCGTAATCCTTTCAAAATCTCAGCATAGGAGTCATTTATCCTTCAGCACAAAAGATAGTAAAGCTATAACTATAGAAGGGGAAAACAATGCTTGGTACTGACAACCAACCAAAATGAAATAAAAGAGCTAAAAAAATTAGATGAATGACAAGTTACTTTGACAAGGATAAAATTGAATTACAAAAAAAATGCAGCATAATAATAGAGTTTGCATAACTGCAGTTTATCAATACGAATAATCGAACTGTTATTTCATCAGCTGAAGCTGTCAGCAAATTTCACCACATTGATATAATCGAGAGAATTATAACATTAATATTGTCAATATGAATAAGCGAATGCCATTTCAAATACTACATATTATATTTGTTTCGGTTGCATGATAACAACAATATAATTGATGAGATGATGATAATGTACATCCAACATAACTATAAACCTATTGCAAAACTAATCACAAAAAATGCCTAAATAGTAAAGGAATTTGCAGGGTTAGAAGCCAGCTTTATACCATCAACATCCTGATGGAAACAACCCTTGCTCCTAGGCACAAGGAAGTTACATTATAAAATGGTACCACAAAAGGGAGCTCATCGTTCACGTAATGCACAAGACAATGAGTGACAAGAAAAAAAGTATGCATAACAAATAAGAATCATGTCAGCATAGTATACTCACTTGCTATCCTTCTTTGCCCGGTGCTCCAAATATTTCTTTAGAATTTCATCAACAGTAGGAGACCGTGGTAGTTTTACAAGCTACAGGTCAAGGAAATCTCACTGTAGCTCAGGATGAATAGCAGTGCAAAGCAAATATGGCTATCCATTTCAAAGAAAAAAAGGGCTATCATCAGGCGTTCAGATCAATTCATCACTGAATTTAACTTGGTTATTTCAGCTGATATTCATATTTCCCCTATTTATCAGTGGGTCTGGAAAATAAATGCAAGCTCGAACGTTCCAATTTCCTATGGATCCTATGGCATGGACAAATTAGCTCTTGATGTTTAATGTGTGTTTGTTACAATGTGCAAGTAATGGAGAACTGGTGGCATTTCTTATTTGACTCCTAGTTCAGCAAGTTTTTGTAATATCTAAAATAATTAGAATACATCATTTTGATGCTACAGATATATTATTATTAAGATTCAAGCTGGAGCAAAAAAGGCTTTTTTTCAATGAGTTTGACACTTTGGGTGGTTGGCATTCCAAGTCAATTAACAAAAGTATCACATTATATAGTTTACAAAACACTAAAGTGTACATTTAGAGACACTAATGAAAGGCGACACAGGCGGATAAGTAAATACCTTACCCAGCTGTGTGACATACTCCCAATCATCCACAAGTTGCTTCTTCAGTGTCAAAGGAAACTGTGACACTAGGAGACTCTCTGATGATCTTCTGTCCTTTTCCTGAATCATCAGAGATGATAAATTCATACATTACAAGACTAGCAGTGAATCAGTGATTTGCACAATCTGTCAACTTACCAGAGAAAGACATCTTAAACAAAAACATTTATCAGTTGCTGGTGTTATGGGTGGGTGTGGGAAACAAATTCATTGTGGTGATCAAATGAATACAAGATCGCCCCCATTTGACATGAACAAGTATCCAACATTTCCAATGCTTTTATTTTCAGAAATTATTTTTTGTTGAATTTCAGGATTCTCTAAGTCAGAAAATTGATTTTCAGGGTTTGGATTGGCTTAAAACGCACATCTATATGAGTTGCCCAATATTTTTTTAAGATGTGGAAGTAGATATAAAATGATGAGATCATCCTTACAAAAAGAAAAAAAATATCATTAACTCGTACCAAGGACATAGCCAGTTCAAAAACGAATGTTATAATCAAGGGGGGAAATTCCCAACCAATACACATAATTTCCTTATATTTTTGTGCTTGAAGATACAAATTATGTGCGCTCCATGCCAAGAAAATGAACCAACATTTCATTTGGTAAATTGTAATAAATGACAAAGTGACAGATGCAATTGAATGACACCAAACAATAGAAACAAAGTAATAAATGTATTTAGTAATTAGCAAGAGGCTGAAAGGGAAAAATCACTTGCTTAACAATACTATCTGAAAATGCGTAGTGTAGTATCATATTGGATAAATAAAATGAGAAGAAAATGAATTTCATGGAAAGTAGCACATCGTGAAACAGAAGGTTAAGGAATTATGGTCACCTCAGTCCCAGGCTGACTCTTGCGTTTCTTCCCCTTGACTGAAATTTCAGAATGATAAAGATAAAATTAGACAAATATAATACATTATGCAAATGGAAAAGCTGGAAAAGAGTAATATGTTAACTAACAACAGAAGGTAACAAACGACAAAGAAATAATAAAAATACTCACCAAGACTCTTCGTGTCGTCTTTATCAGCTTTTGCTTCTGCTGAGCAATGATCATAGTCAAGTAAGACATTTCAAGAACAAAGCATGATCACAAGCTTGTAAAGACGAAAAAACATGAACAAGAAGCTTCCAAGTGTCTGATAAGAATTAATAGAACTTCATAATTGTCAAATATCAAAGGTCATTCACATCCTATCACAAAATTATTCCAGTAATGGATGATAACTAAAAATTATCTTGACAAAATAACCCCCCAGCATGCAATTGCAGTTAGATCTGTCAATGATAAATGATCAAAATGTTCAGTTGTAGCTACAACATCACGATGCCTTGCCATTCTTGTTTCAACTCTAAACTCCCACAGATAGCAAGCAACTGAAGATAATAATTTGGCAGAACTATTAACACAACAAGAACTCTAACAGGAGTGCAATCCACATTTATCCATATACTAGAAAAAGATTTGTTTTAATAGATAATGTAAGCATCAGTTCAGCATACAGTGTATCATGGATGGGACTAGAATCTATCAAAACCACAGGCCATCAGTTCGTAAAGGAATATGGGAAGGGGAGAGCAAGCTAACCATTGGAGCCTTTCAGTTTATGCTGTGTCGACCGTCCAGACTTGATTGATTTGTCAACAACCTGGTTCTTTTCAAGCTCTTGTTGTTTGCGGATATTTTCCTCCGTCAACTTCAATAAGCGGTCGTTTGCGACCCATTCATCCCAGCTATTATATACATTGCAAATTGAATATGTTAAGAAGAATGTGTGCTTGGTCAATTAAAAGTTTAAAACAGCAGGGAAGGGCAACTAATTAAGTGTGATGACAACAAAAACAAGCATTTGACGGAGCTAATCACTCATGGATAAGAAACACTATCAAAATATGGTTAACCTCAAAATGCAATGCAGTGGTTCGCTTAAATAGCAACCAGCACTAAAACTTGAACCACCTAGGCACCAATGACTTATTTACTAAGTTAATTCTTTAAGCCACTCAAACAATGTGTCAATTCATCAGCATAATCTTGAGCCCAAGAAATAATTAGTTTTACCATGGTTTGGTTTAATCAGGGACCCGAATAAATAGAAGGCACAGCCCACAAACACCCAACTGGCCAACTCCCAAACTGAGTCATCTGAAGATCATATTCTATATGTAAAAGCTACCTTCATACCAAAAATCCCCCATCTATAGGGAACAGGAGGCATAGAAGCTGAAAATCAATGAGCCATGAAAGAAACAAATAATCCAACAACGGAACTGTTAGTCATTAGGAACATAGAATCCATGTTACTTGGAATGTGGCTGCATGTGCTTTTGTTAATAAAAGCTCCTACCTGCATTGATCCTACCCTTGGGAAATGCTTACATGCTTTTCCTAAAGAACATATATTCTTTGTTGATTTTTAGGGGCTCAGTATTAATTTAAACATTCTAGAAATTGAGGAATGCAGCTTATTTCCAACATCAATTCACTGGTGTGCCTACAAACATTATTTTCAGTTTGTGTTATTGGCTTGAATCATGGGTTTTATTGCAGAAAAAAAAAGGTAGAAGAAGGTCGCTTGAAGGAGCTCAGGGATCAAAGAAGCTGGCTCAGGAGCTGCTCAGCAGGTTCCATGGTTGGGCATCTCTGTAGGAGAATTGGCTTTTAGAGAGTTTGAATGTGTTTCTTCAGTTTCTGGTAGCATGGTGTTGGTTTGATTAAGTTTGGTTTTATATTTTGGTAAGGGAGAGCATGCTTTGTTCAGTTGTTGTAATAATTGTCTCAGAGTTGATCCTGGTCACATAGACACCAGCCATCTAACATCCCATCCGCTCATGGAGTACGGGAAACTTACTTCTTATTCCAGCCCTACAAGAGATGACAGAGAATTAGAGAAGTAGAAAATTTTTCAGGTACATGCTAGTTTATATGTGAGTAAGAAACACCCTAACGGCCAAGATACAAAGAAAGCATAAGGAAACAATGCCTTTAAGCATGCTTACAAATGGAGTGACTTAGACATACCAGATAATGGACGAAGTAGCGCCATTCATCGTCCAGATTTTCGATTCTTTGAACCTTGAGACATTGGAAGAGAGGAAAAAATATATATTCCGTTAGCAGTGAATTGAAGAAGCAAAGGAAGCAGAGACGGGGAATGATAAAGCCTGAACCCTAACGGCTAGCGCAATTTATGCAGGCAGAAGAGAATCGATTCAACCGACGGGACTGGATGGTACCGTAACCCTAGCAACGCATCCAGGATTCAGGAAGCACAACACGGCACAGAGCAGGCGGAACTAGCGACTGTATCTAGGATCCAGGAAGAGGTCGTCGCCAACAGGGCCAGGAAGGGAATGGGAAGCGACGGCAAACCTTGGCCTCGTAAAGGAGGGGGCCGTGGTAGGCGAGGACCCTGTCGCCCTCCTTGAAGGATGGCTCCGCCGAGTCCTTGCCTTTGCCCTTGTCCTCCTTCTTGTCCTCCTTGTCGCTGCCGCCACCGCTCGTGTTGGTGTTGGAGGAGCTCCCCATGGATTCGGTTCGCCTCTCGCCGGAGGGGAGGGGAGTGGGGGCGGAGCGGAGGGGGAGAGGACAGGGGGTCGGCCGGACAGGGGAGAGACGAGGGAAGAGTCGAGGAGCAACCGCGCGATGGTAACAATTTCGGGCCGATGGGCCGTTTTTCATTGCTTTGGACCCTAATGGGCCAAAATGCAACTGCCTGCCCGCGATCGTGTGAATTTTAATTAGGAAAACTTGCATGAAACACCCCCAGCATTTTATAACCCCCCCCCCCCCCTCCTGCTGCAAGTAAAGGGTTTTTCTTTCAATTTTCCCTTTTAGTTAGTATTAACCTGCATGTAAAGAGACGTATGCATTTGGAAATACAATTTTTCCCTAGATAACAATAAACGTTGTCATTCTCTACAGCTTACCGTAGCAAAAAAAAGGTTAAGTACAAAAAGGTTAAAAATAGTACTCCTTTCGTTCAAAAATATAAAAAAAAATAGTTTTGTCCCAAGTCAAACATATCTAATTTTGGTGAAGTTTATAGTAAAAAATGCTCCAATATCTACAACATCAAATTCAGTTTACCTAAATCCACCATGTAATATGTTTGATAATGTATTTATTTGTTATTATAGATGCCAATATATCTTTTCTGTAAACAGACAAACTAAAAACATATAGCTATAGCCATACTAGTTTTGTCATAATACTGAAGAGCATCAGACTTTGTTGATTGACCATATTAGTGCCGTTTGTTTTGTCAGAGTTGTGATTTGGGAGACAATGTATCAATGTACATGCACATCCCAGTACTGAAATGGATCGTGTCATTCTTCACTCAAAGTATCACCATTCTTGTCAGTTCATAGGCTGGTCAGTCCATGTCATCAAACGGTAGTGAGAAAATCATATTGCAGCAATGGATCAGTAAATTTATTCTACCAAGTCATGCTCCGTGACAAAATTATAAAGATCTTAACATCAGAATTGTTTGCTTCCTGAGAAGTATTGCGCAATACAAAGTTCTCAAACATACCGATTTCTTATTGTCTTTTTGCTTGTCCAACAAACCTTTCAGCTAGAGCCTGGCCCAGCCTCCTATTCTAAGCAGCTGCATTCAAGGAGTCACACATTTTTGGTCTTGTTCAGGAACATATACCACGGCACCAGCGATTTCTTGTTCATTCTCACCACCCCGCCAGGCAGGCAATGCGTCACCTTAATGCTTCCGTGTGTCTACCTGCGTACTGATTGTATACGACATTCTCAGTAATCAGTAATACGTTGTCTAAAAAATACATTCAGTAACGGCACAAACTTCTGGCAAAGGGATGCACTGCTGAACTGCAGTATATTATTGTTTGCCTACATGGCTGTTTAGCCCGTATACATGCTACACAGTGACTAGCCGTGTCCGTTTAATCGGCCATTTACCCCGTTTAATGATAGTTTAACCCGTTTAAATGGCTGTTTAGTCTGAATAAATAGCTAAATGGTAGGTGACCGACTGTTTAGCGTTTACCATTTAGACTAATAATGCAGAATATATAACTGTCACTGGAAAGCACATGGACACATATACCAACATACTGAAGCATGAGAAATTAACGAGTACACAAACAGTTGGTTGACTGTGAACTAAAAGTACGAATTCGATTATTTGTGTTCCGAACAACTGAATGAACTTTCATTTCGTTTTTTTTGGCATGTGGTTCATTTGCTTAGTCAATCGATTCATATTTTCTTCACTATATATCAAAATCTCACACCTAAACGATACTAATAACCTCGATACCTATTAAACGCACACGGGAAAAAATCGAACTTTACAATAGTACACAGACGGTAATCTCGAATGGCTCAAAAGATCCCATCGTACTAGAATCTATCTGAGATGTCAAAAATTCCTGCATTGGTAAAAATGTCATCAGCTAGTATCTCAGACGTCTTGAGGCAAGAATGCTAGAACCACGAAGGATAAATGAAGCACAACGGTTTTGCCTCGCTATCCTTCTCCTTCACATGGAGTTTCTTTTGTTTATTATATGCTAATTTTCAACGTACAGAAAAAAAAAAGTGATTATTATATAGAACTTAATTCTCCTGGACATCGATCAGCTAGCGAAGGGTTGCATTTGCGCTTTTTCCGGGCCAGCGGCGGCCGCCGTTGCGCTTTTCCCGGGCGAGCCGTTGCAGTGCAGACAATCGGAATTGTTTCAGCGACGGTCTCGGAGTTCGGAAACCGGGGACGACTCTTACACGAACCGCATGGCAGTGGCAGGGCATCCGGCATCGACGGCATTATATAAGAGAACCCACACCAAGTAATCAATGCTTTCCCTTGCCATCGTTCGAGATCAAGCGCAGCCACTCTCCATCGCTACAACAGATTGATTCCTCTCTCCCCTCCGACGATCTCTCTCGCTCCAATCCAAGAACAACCACCAGACCATGTCGACCAAGGCCGCCGTGGCCCTCGGGCTCCCGCCCGGCCTCAACTTCCGCCCCGACGACGACGAGCTCGTCGAGTTCTTCCTCCTGCCGACCGTCCGCGGCGAGCCGGCCTGGTTCCCCGGCGTCATCGTCATCGACGACGACAGCGCCGCCAACACGCTGCCCTGGAAGCTCCTGGAGCGCCACGGCCTGGCCGACGACGACGAGGCCTACTTCTTCGTGCGCACCAAGGACGCCAAGCAGGAAGCCGCCCGACAGGATCGCTACTGCGCCGGCGGCGCGAGCGCGAGGTGGGTGTCGCAGAGGCCCGTGTTCAGCGCCTCGTGCATAGGCGGCGAGACGATCGAGTGGAGAAGGATCAACCTGAACCTGCAAATGGGCCGCGGCAAGAGCGGCGGCGGCAGCGGAAGCACGGGGTGGGTGATGCACGAGTACACCCTCACCGAGCCAGCGTGCCCGTCCCTCAAGATCTGCCACGTTTCCTTCTCCGGCCACGGCAAGGACCGCAAGCGCGTTCCCGACGAGGAGTACTCCAACGGCTGCCACGCCGCTGAACCCGCACCGAAGCGCGCTCGCGTCGACGCCGATGCCGCCGCGGCCAACAGTGGTTCATCGACTTGTGTCTATGGATCGACAGAGCCCGCGATCGATCAAGGCTATGGCGCGGAGCACGGTTCCGGAGACGTCTTCCTGCAACGAACTGGTGAACCATGGTGCTATTCTGGCGTTTTCAGCGTGCCCGACGCCCACAACGACTGCCAGGGCGGTGACCCCAGCGTGGCGCATGCTTCTGCTGGCCAGCAAGAACACTCGCCGTCACCTTTTCTGATCGACCAAGGCATCTCAGCGACGGATCAGCAGCAGCAGCTCCTGCCGGACGACAACAACGCCGCCAACGACAGCAGTTCAGCGACTACTTGTGCTTATGATTATGAACCGATGCAAACTACCGACGAGGAAATCATGGAGTGGGGTAGTTTGCTAGCCGACGATGCAGAGCCAACAGCAGAGCAGCAGAAGACCGAAGAGCACGCCATGACGCCGCAGTTGATGATCCAGGAAACCGTCGCCGCCGGAGCAGCAGAAAGCTCTGATGGCATCTCACCGAGCAATCAGCAGCAGCAGCAGCTTGACTCAGTGCCCTCCATGGAGGTCGAGGAACGACAAGAGATTCAAGAGGATCAGCTTCAGCTGGTGCAGAGCTCTAGCACCGGCCCTTTGGCGGAATCAGCCGGTGCCGAGCTCTACCTGGAGCAAGGAGTGCCAACGACAGAGCAGCATCTGCCGGCCGAGTACCAGAATGGAGGAGACGACCGGCAGGAGCAGCGGGAGTTTTGGAGATCCTTAGGGGTTGATATCGAGAAGATCGTCTGCTGAGCCGTTTTGTTCGGTCATCTCATCTGGTCCAGGATGTACATACATACATCTCTAATATAAAGCTCTAAACTCTGTCATTCTTTAATTTCCACGAGTGATCCTTTGAACCAAAGTGCTAATAATGTAAAGTATATGCTCATTATCTGAGAGGAATGTGCTCCTAGCCTAAGAGGGAAGAGGCAACTTATAACCTATAGCTCAAACTAATTTGTGCAAAATATAATCTAGAACGAGCTATGTACATGTGTAACTATGGTTCATCTAGTGTGAAAACCCTCATCTCATAACAAGTTTTGCAATATATAACCAATCCTATCAAAATACTACACTAAGAAAGTAAAGGCACACCAGTTGCAAGTATAAAATGCGGAAATGTAAATAAGGGTATGAGATAAAGCAAACTCTTGACGTAAGGATTTACCCGTGGTATCGGTAATCACTGAGCCACCTCTAGTTCACGTTGTTGAAGCACTCACAAAGATTATTGCTTCCCGGTAAACAAGTCTTTTCTGGACTCCTCTTGACTTGCCACGAAGACTTGGCCACTAAGGTTCATGCCAAGTCCCCTGGTCTCTTGATGCCGCCTTCACTACGGAGCTTCCCACGAAGGAGGGGGTCTCTTCGTCCCCTTACAAAGCTATCATTGCCACTCCACACCAAGCCGAAGGGTCGAAGACTTGCCGACGAGCACGAGACTAGCATGAAGACTCTAAGGGGCCGGCACATCAAGATTACAGCTGAGCTTCACTCAAGAACCAACACAAGGCATCTACACCTTGCTCTCTCACTCTAACTAGAACTAGCTGTCGGACCCGGGGCCACGGGACTGAGTACATAACGTAGTTTAAAGAGATTTAAGAGATTAAGTTCGTCTTATCTCTTATTTATCCCGTTTAAGTAGGAGATAAAGCTAACTGATACAGAGGGAATTTACTCGAGACATGTTCTGGTACGATTCCTTAGCTGGTGTTGTTTAGTATTTTTGTAACCCTGACCTCCCGGATATATAAGGGAGGGCAGGGACCCCTCTCAAAAGGGGGTCTTTAGATCATTCTACACCAAAGGCAATACAAACCGTCATACAGGACGTAGGCTATTACGCACTTTGCGGCCTGAACCTGTCTAAAGCTTTGTGTTCCTTACACCTTCGAGTTCCTGATCTCGGCGTCTTCTCACCCAAAACTTACCACATTGGGTATATCCCTCGGTGGGTAACCGGTAAAACACGGACACTAGCCTAGCACTATCACACACAAAGCTTGTGCTAAAGTCTAAGGATTTGATCAATAAACTCTTAGATGGCTTGGAGAACTTCTTCAGGGTACGGGTGCTTCACATAAACTCCAGCAGTCTCAAATGATCTAGGGTGAGGCCTTATATAGGTTAGAGATCCACTCCTAGCCGTTGCATGCTTTTTCCCTAGAAATCTTAAAACGTCGGTTCAACCGGTCGCCACCATCAGTTTAACAGTGCATGCTAGCCGTTGATCACCTTTTTGTCACATCTTCTTTTGCTTGCATTATTACATCGACACCTTCAATCGGGACACCGTCGGTTCAACCGGTGCCGGTGCTGATGATTTTATCCTTCGAAGGCTTCTATATTATGAAATGCTCTCAGGGTAATTAACTGATCAACGCCTCTGCAGGTAGCGTCGGTTCAACCGGTGCTGAAGCATTTTTAACCAAAACCTTCTGGAGCTTCTGTGCATATCACCAGAGCAAATTGACATTGCACCGACGCTTATTATCCATAGCGTTCGTTCAACCGGTGTTACTGAGTTTTCATTGCTTGATAGCTCAGCAATCGATTTAACTGACGCATGTATTCATGCTGAATCTTGTCCAATTCGTGAGACACCTTGACAGCGATTTGGACACCTTAACTATGGATTGGATTCCATCCATAAGACTAGAATTCCTACAATCTTAAGCTTACAAACTTGTTAATCCCATTAACTATGTTGTCACGTAATCATCAAAATCTTAATTATGGCCTAATGGGACCTTTATCAGTAAAAACACCTGTGTGCGAACCGAGGTGATACTCTTCACTCTTGTATTGTTGTCAGTAAAAAAAGATTGATTGTTCATGCTTGTACATGTGAACAATAAGAATGCTTGATATGCAAAATTATATTATTTTCATCGATTCTTTCGTTTGTAGCGGCTGATGCATTTTTCTGTTGATTTTTTTACTGGAAGCAATTTGTATCAAGCTGCTACCTAGTTAACCATTCTCCTTAACGATGGGCAAAGAAACGACTAAACCTTTGCTCAACTTGACTGTTAGATTTCTGTGTGTTATCAATCGAATGGTTTCAACAAATATCAATTAAATTTCTAAAATACAGATACAACAGATCGTTGTATTACAGGACAAGCTTATCAGAGCAGTCTGCTTTGAGTAGTAAGCAAGCTTTTCATCAAGCTAAGGGATCATGCATTAGTAAATTTCATAAGATAGTTTTGGTTCAGTCAATTACTCGGTGAGTCGGTGTGGTAAACCTAGAGCACCAGGAAAACTTAACAGAGCACAATGAACTGTTCCAGTGTTTTTTTAGAAGGTACATAGGCACGCGTGTCCATACACACGCTAGAGAAGAGATTGGAAGTCCATACACACGCTAGAGAAGAGATTGGAAAGACTACTCCCGTGCAGTACCACTGAACATGTGTGCAACCATAGCAACCCGGGAATAAATTCTGCAACCTCTTGGGCCGGGGTGCTACTGAGGTCCCGCTGACCAACCCGGTCACAGGCCCGTTCGCTGAACTGTTCCAGTGTTGACTGAAAGAACCTCTAGCTCCTGTATTGAGCAAAGCCCAGGCACAGATTAAATATAACATGTTCAAACAGGAGCTGCATGATAACTACAGTTCATCTGCATATAACCTTTCCAAAGCACTCAACAGAGGTATATCAACAGCTGGACTGGAAACCTTGCAACATCATATAACCTGGAATTGGTAACCAGGGCCTATACATTAAAACAGAGGTATATGAATATCAACACACTAGCTGGACTGTAAACACTAAAAGCATAAACCAACAATCGCATTCTTCCTTTTTGAAGGGCAAACTGTGGGGGGAGTTCCCCACAACACTTCGATTTCTATAAAAAAGAGGAAAAGGATATTTACAGGAGATACAAAGCAGGAGGGGGGGGGGGCACTTATATTACAACGTTGTCTCTATCCATTGTTTGATTAAGGTTCTACTTTCCTCTCTAAATCGCCAGGACTGGAGGACGAGCTGGTCTTTAAAATGTCTGATCCAAAGCTGAAGAGAAGCAGATTCTCTGTCACAAAAATGACGGCATTTCACAATTTCCAAAGTTCCTAGAAAGCAATCAGACAGACTTCCACAAAAAGTGGTAAGTTTGAGTTTTGCCGAGCCAAAGAAATCCTCCCATGAATGTCCAACATCTCATCCCAAGTGATATTGATTAGTGCCCAGCAGCAGCAGGACTTTGCAAAGGGGCAGCCAAAAAACAGATGATCTCTTGTTTCTCTTGCAGCAGTACTGCAGAGTACACATGCTACTCCAGTCTGCACATTGTAGTTCAACAAGTGCATTCTGAGAAGGGAATGCCCAATTCATTGCTAAATCTGAAAGCCCCAGAAGTCCTGCAAATGCTTCAGTATACGAATGGCATATATTCTACCGTGTGGCAATAAGATCCTAACAAATTAAAATTATATATATGCTTAGTGAGTTAGTGTAAGGGTGAGAACGAGCTAGACAACAGACTTCTTCCTAGTGGTAAAGACTAAATAATGGCATAGCAAGCATGGCAGAGTGTGACAAACAAAGCGAAGTGTATCTTCTTGACTATTTGTGTTTCGTCATAGATTGACAGTCGTTTGTCAGCTCTAAATTTGCTAGATAAGTATTACCTCTACTACATTGTCATATTGCAGCATTTTCAGAATTTAAAATGTGATCCTTGTGAGTATGCTGCTTTAACGATATTTTTTGTTCTCTCTTGGTATTTTTTTTAAATAAATTAGGCAGGAGAGCTACCGATTATATTAAAAAAAATAAAAGTTTAAATTGAACAATACAAAATAGAGAAAAGACAACAATCCCGCATCAAGCAACCCGACAACCGCGTGACGCATCACTCAAAACACCACGCCACTACTCCAACATTCAGCTACCTCAAACTCCACGACTCAAACATCACCGTCTGTCCCCCTTGACTGTTACATCAACGGTATGGGTAGCACAGGCCTCAAACAGCTTCATGTATCACCGCCTCTGACCTCTCCTCTTCTTTATTTGAAATCATTCACCTGCACTGGTTTAGATGGAAAAACTCGTGGTCCGTTGCTAACCACAGAACTACTGGGAGAAGGAATTTTACTATTTCACTATGATGAGGTCAGCATGTTCCAAGCGCTGACCTCACAGTGACGTCTTTTCTGTAGCCATAACTGTATTATGGGTGGAAGTGCTACACTGCTAATGTCCGATGATTTGCATTCAGGCTCGAATCTGACTATGTACGTATTTTACTGTGATTTCCTGATTAGTCAACTTTTTTATGGAAATAGAGACTGAAATACACTCAAGAGTCAAGATATAATCCAAGCCATAATACTATATATAACCCAAAGGATGCATGGTCCTAATAGAACCTTCCAATCCATAGTTCCAGAAGCACAAGCACAAGCTCTTCACATCAGCTGATACACCTCGATATGACTTCTCATGAGCAAGAAATTTTAAACAACATTCAAAATGGTGTTCACGTTTATTCTAGTGCACCTCAACTTACTACATTATCCTCAAATCAAGCTCACGTGCTCTAGATAAAACATGAATAAGAAAGCACATCTATCATAATGTACTTTGTACAGCAGAAATAGGAAACGCCAATAAGCACATCAGAGTACAGAAATGCAGTTAATCTGATTACTGTACATAATCAATAGATTTCGCAGGGTCAAGGTTGCAGTCTTGTGTCTGAAATAATGTATCATATAAATGGAATGGACCACATGAATAAACTGAAAGAATAGAAGACCACAGCTAAGTTTCTAAGAACATCTTCCTTTTCCAGCAGTGTATAGCTATTAGTACCGATATTTACTGCACTGCAAGTTCAGCTCGGGCTGCCACCATTGGCTGATGCCATGAGCATATTTGAAATCAGGTGAAGGGCTCACGTTGACGATCAAGTCAGCAGATGGGAGAAGGTGCAGTGGTTCTGATTCCCACCCTAATGCCTTGAAGAACAGATCTCCAATGGAATTCTGGGTTGCAAGCTTCTCAATAAAACCAGCACCAAGATCCTCCATGTTCTTCCGGTGTTGGAAGTACCCGATGTACTCTGAACAGATATGGTCTCCTGGGTTAATGTATAGATACGGCGTCCATGATGACAGAATGCTGAAAGATTCTTCAGCAACAGATCTCTGACTGTTCCCCTCGGTTTTACCTTTCATTGCAATAGTTAATCCAGCAGTAATTACACTTCTAGCAATGCGGAAACCATGCTTAACCCTTTCATCTCTGATCCTTTCAATTGGAGCAGCGACAAAGGGTGGATTGAAGAGAAAGCTTTCCAAAAGCACACCCTTCTTAACCATGTTTCTTCCAGTAAGGATAGCCATACCTGCACCCAATGAGTGCCCTGCTAGCCAAATTGTGGATCTGGGAAAAACTGAGGCAACGTTTTGAACAGCTTGCATTGCAATGGTAAATCTTGAGGTCCTATGGAGACCATTTTGTACAAGGTGGAGGTCAAGGGAAAGATCCCTAGAGATGGTATCCCTTTCTGTTATGGTGCCTCTGAAAGCAACGACAAATCTTGGAGCATTCACAGCAGAAACTTCTTCACTTGAAGGAGGATTGAATTCAAATATTGCACCAAATATGGACATATCGGCATCATCAATAAGCTTGCGAATCAGCTCAAAATGGAAGAATTCCCACCAAGGAGGAGCCAGGGCTTCAACAGATTGGCGATTTAGTTGTCGGTCTCTCTCCAATACATATACAGCCTGAACTAAGCTTGCAGCCACAGATCTCCGATTATGCTCGCAGTTCCTTTGGACAATTGATAATGAAAAAAAGTCAATTCCCCATGTCAATAAATTGTGAAAACTGTACTAGCAAAAGAATCACATGACACACTTATACGAATGATCAAATCAATCAAACTTCTGATAATTAAGGATTTAGCCTATGGTGATAAGAGTTCAAACTGAGGATGCAGAAATATAGCCGAGCACGGTCCATGACACAGACTAGAATCTTAGCGCTTTGCAGACATAACCCTTAAGGTCATCCAAATAAATTGGTTCCTAGTATATTTCAATTGATGTGCTGTGCCTTCCTGAAAATGTGAACAAGATGGAAACTTCTGAATGCCATCTAAGCTAGCAATGATTTTTTAACAATGTTGATAATACGACAAATGAGCTACGTTGCTGAGGAATTTAGAAGTATTTCTATTCACTGTTTAGCACTACATAGTACAAATGCAATACATAGTTACATACTGATGCATTCAGATCACTTCTTTTCTCTCTAGCTAAATCATTTCTGTTATACACAAACTTCTAATACTACTTCCTTATTTACAAAAAATTTTTCTCAAATACACAGCAGTATATGCAAATGATGTTACTTGGAATCGTACGAAATTAAAAAAAAAATAGCTCCAGAGGGAAGTCTGCATTGCAGATGATAATGGCTTATTGTTAAGGCATAAACATTCAAAGAGATACAACTCGACTCGTAGCGGGTCACACTATGAATAGTAGCTAGAGGATTGTGTGGTTAACCAGGCACATAGATTGAGCAAAAGGTATGCTCTATAGTCCATCAGTTTTGCAGTTTAAGTTGCAATAAGTATTACTTTCCTGTATTGAGATAACCAGAAGAACCTAATTTTGGATGCTGCTAAAGCATGAACCATGTAATTTCCTTCATATGGGGCTGTTTTTGCCTTTTCATACTACTACAAAATTAGTTCCCACTAAGAACATCAATGAGGATCAGGACTAAACTTGGATGGAGAGGACAATCCAAAGGTAATACGTACTATTGACCAGTCAGTAATTGCCAATCATGATTCTTTTTTCAACCATGGGAACTCCCCTGTGCCACCATTTTATTTAAGGATCCACAAACAGTTTTGAGGTCCGAAACATTACAAGTTCATTCTGGGCTTCTGGCAATTGCAAGTAGCAATGCACAAGTCCAAATGTAGTACCTGAGACACATATGGACAAAAATAAACATGGCAATGCAGCTTGCAGGGTTGCAGAATCAAAAAGGAAAGTGATGTGAAAACCAAATAAAGACAAACAGTTTGAGCTCCCTTAAAACTGAAACTCAGCTAGATAACTGACACACAAGAATCAAGCACTAAGATCATCTCACATATCATTGTTGCCAGTGTTTCTAGTAAAGATTAAAAAACAAGTAATTTCATTAGACAGATATAACCTCAGTAGACAATGAGAGGTTCAGTATGCCTTAAACCAATTACAGTTAGACAATAATGCTCATAATGGGAGTGAGGTGGAGTAGGTGGGAATGGTTAGCAAGAGTTAAGGGTCATAATTATTTTCCAAGTCCGACATGACAGTGGCCAATAAGGGCAGACAGTGGATCTAGCAGCTACATGACAGTGATGCCATGCCATGAACTATGGTGACTTAGTGTTAAAAGCATACCACAACCCCATGTTGCAAGAATGCAGAAGATTTATGCCTGCTATACAAAATTAACGAGACACCTATTTCTTTTAGTGCTTCTCTTTCTTCATCAATCATGCCTATACATATACGTGGTTCATTAGAATGACTTATCTCTCTAATTCCCAGAAGGACTGAAATGAAACTAAAATCAACAGAAGAGAACTATAGTAAAGAATACTTGGATGCTTAGTGCGATATGATTCATTGCCGGAGAACATGAGAACACTTTTTATTTAAACGTAACATTTCCTGCAAATCTAACCCTTTGATGACCCACAAATTTCTGCGAAATGTCATGTAAAATCGATGAAGATGAAAGGAGGAGGAGAAGCTATTAACTACGTACCAATCAACAGATTTCAGATATGTCGGCCCTGAGATGCCAAACACATCTCTTTCCACAGCCATTGCACTACAAAAATCTGCTCTTCAGTTGAACAGTTGTGCCACTGGAGAAAGACATAACACTGGAACAAGTAGTGGGGAATCAGCATATAAAATATAATACTCGTGGCAGTAATAGATAGGAGCAGGACTGGAAAAATAAAGAAAAGTCAAACAAGTCCCTATCTAGCATTCGATAAGCTAAATGTCAATGACAAACGAAAGCAATGGTATGCTTAATTGCTGTCCCAGCGTTTCAGTGCCAACCAATCGGGTAAGAGGACCATAAAAGAGAGGGAAAAAGAAAAGGCATTTATCTTTTTTTGAAACAAAAGAAAAGGCATTTATCTGAAGTGAAAGACGGTTCATAAGCAGGAGCGGAGGAGGGTTCAAATTTGGGGGAAATAAACCGCTGCAATTAGTCAACTAGCAGTTACCATCCCCACCACGCATGCAGCGAGTAAATCCGTGACAAGCTAAACGTACAGGAGCAATCCCCACTTGAAAAAGAATGATTTTGATTCGACGGCTCAAGGGGGAGACGCAACCAACGACGCGACCCTGCGGCGAAATGAACAGCCCGTGCAAGAAAAGCCAGGGCAGCCTTACCGGAAGACGAAGAAACCGCCTCCACGCCAACCCCGCTCGGGGGAAGACGAAGCCCGCCCGCCCTCCCGCTCGCCGACGCGGGAAGGAATGGAGAGAGGTGCGGCTGCAGCGGGAGCAGGCGAGGATGGCTGGATCTGGAGTTCTGGACGGATGCGCGTGCTCGGCGCGGAGGCGGCGGAGCGGCGCACAGGTTGGGGGGAAATGGAGCGACGGCGAGCGGCCTTTGGATCCCACTATACGAGTCGGTGGTGGTTGCCTTGTTGCCAACTTCTGTGGGACCCACCGACCGCACGGACCTGCTAATCGCCATCGCCATCGCCAACGGTTAAACTCGGGCACATCACAGCTTTCTAATTTTTTTCTTTTTCTATAAATTTTACTCCTGGGATTTTTCTAGAAACTTTTCTTTTAAAACCATCCATATAAATTTATCTCAAGCCTTCCATGCAAAATTTCTGAAAAATCTTCTCATACACCTTTGGGAAATCCTTTCTCATTTGCTTAGCTTTTTTGTGTTAAATTAGTATTCGGACCAGATGTCTAATCCCGATAGGTAAAATATAAGACCGCTGAAGTTTAAGTGAATTTTCCATATAATTGATACTTAAGTTTAAGAGAAATAGGAATCACAATACTTAGCAAAACTATGTTACCTATATAGGTACTAAAATCAATATATGATCGATACTAATAGACATTCAGATATCGGTGGGGAGGTTGAGCATGCATGTTCTCAACATGGTGGAAGGAACACTCCTAGTGCGAGTATTCGACTAACCACTACTCGTCTTTTCTTTTCTTTTCTTTTCCAAATAGTGACATCTTTCTCTCATGTTTCAGTATTTTTTGGGCCTGATACTTTTTGACTTCTTAGGTGCTTTACTGCAGTTAAAATTTCCATACACACATTGTCATAATTTGTTCAGTTAGACCCTGTTTGGTTGGGCGTCGGCAGCAAGCATTCGCGTTTCGAACGCGCCAGCTGAACTAAAAGGCGGACGTTCCCGACGAGATTGTCCCACCGCAGCCGCGTTTGTGTGTTGTATTTTCGCAACAGCCACGAGCAGCTTCTCTGCGTTGGACTCTCCGACCGACGCTCCAACCCCCACATTTTCCCCTTCCCTCCGCTTCGATCTGCCCACCGCCTCCTCCCCGGTCAAGATCTCCCCTCTTGCGGCCGGCCGAGCACCGCTCCTCCTCGCCGGCGGCCACCCAGGCGGCGCTCCTCCCTACCCGCCGCGGTGAAGGAGGCACTCCCGGCTGTCCCTCCCCACCCGCGGCGAAGGAGGCGCGGGCGGTCACTCCTTCCCGCCGCTGGCGAACGGCCAGGCAGGCACTCACAGCCATCCCCTCGAGCGACCACAAGAGGGTCTGTCCCCGCCCAAGCGCCGCTCTCTACGCCCGTCCTTGCCGAGGCGCCCATCCCTGCCCATCCACGGCCAGGTGCGGCCCGTCCCTATTCAGGGGAGCACTTGATTCTAGAAAACACTACTGTATTTCCTTTTGAAAGATGAAGTTTCCTTGGCCATCTCCCCATGGCCCTGTCCATAACCACCTCCATGCATCCAACAACACTCCATACTTCCATAGCACCGAAGTGCTTTGTTTCAGTTCAAAGCACTGTTAGTATCCTCGATGCTGGCTTTTTGTTTAGGAAACAAATGACACATGCTGTACAATTCTTTTTATGCTTTTTCTTTCATTTATACTATAAGATGTGTGTTTTCATTTACAACATATTCACACGGTTTTTCTTGTTTAAAGGTGTTTTAGTTTTTTCCTAAGTCAAACTTTGAATTAGTTTGTAGAAAATTACACCAACATCTGTAACATCAAATTAGTTTCGTTAAACCCACGCTGAAATATTTGATAGTGCATTTTATTTGGTATTGCAGATGGTACTCCCTCTGTTCACAAATATAGGGACTTCTAACATTTGAAATTTGTTCTAGCATTTGAAATTTGTCCAAAATATTTGTACATAAATGTAAGGACTTCTGAGTATCCATCAGGCCTGAACCCCAGGCATTTTATTAATTTTTTTGTATTTACACGACTAAACACAGAATGTGGGGCTTGAAATGGTGTCGGAAGAGTGTAGAGCATGATGGGCAAAAGGGGACATGGTAGAAAAGTGGCCAGTATTTTCAGAATACATATCTGTTTCCATCTGGTCTGTGCTTTACTCTAGAACAGGAGATTGGGAAGTAGTATAGATAGAAAGATTCCAAGGGTTTCAAACATAGAAGTACTTTGTGTATTTCTGGTGGACTATCTAGTGGAAATGATTTCTCTATCTGGTGGACTAGGTACTTTGTAAACCTGGGAGACTAGGAATGTGACCTGCCGAAGCGTAACTAGATCCTTTGGCCAGCTGGCCCTCATGCCTTAGGGGCTCAGCATTGCTTTTGTGATTGTGAAATGATGGGTGAAGCCTTTTAGCCTTGTGACCTCTTCACCTAGTGATTCATAAGGCTGTTCCCAGCAGAGTGCGGCAGCGGATACCCATTGAAGGACCGCTCCAGCGTGGACCCCGCATGGATAGGAAAGATGCTCTCCAGCAGTTTCTCGTATAACGTTGCGGAAATGAGTGGTCTGTGGTCCCCACGTCAAACTCTTCACTGCTGCTCACCCCTCTCCCTAGTCCCTCCACCACGTGTCGCTGCAAGAGGCCCTCCCCACCGATCCGATACAGGAGAGAGGCAGCGCCAGTTTGGGGTGCGTCGGAGGCTGTCCGGATTTTCGGAAGCTGGATCGGTTGTCTGCTGGGTGCATGAACAGTGGCTTTCAGCACCCTTTTACCGCATCGGATGCCGGATAGGTTCCCTGCTGGGAACAGCCTAAATTGAAGCTCTGTGTTGCTTTAGAAGACTACCTTCCTGATGAATATGGCCTTGAATTGATGTCCATATCCATCTCATCTCCTTTGTCTTTGTCTATTTGTTTTCTCTATTTTGGATTGCAGCATAGCAATTGCAAGCTGGCCCATAAGGCTATTCAAAATTGTTTCTAAAACCACCAAATGTTGATAATTTTTTCAGCATATGCTTCGATTTGATCTGACTATTAACTTTGCATTTGTATTTTTGCAGCTTCCTTACTTGATTGGAACTTGATTTCTCTAAAGTTTCTTTCTCATTAACTTCAGGGGTCATGGATTTCTCAGTCTTTAGGAGTTATTTATCCAACTTTGTGTTGCTGGACTATCAGTGTCAGCTTTCTATGGGTGGTTGACAACTGAAGCTAGGGGCATAAAGCCGATGCAGATTTTGCTATAGCATGAACCCATAATCTTTACCATTTTATTCACTGTCTCTCAGATAATATAGATACTACTACCTTGACCCCTTCCTCTTTGTTTTTTGCTAGAACATTAATTTCCTACCTACACAACTTAGACTTCATACAATGTTTTTTTTCCATTCAAGATTTCAAATTTAGTTTCACTGCCTTCAATGTTCAATACCAATACTTTGGCATCTGCAGAGCTTTGACAAGAGCAGGAAGGGGATGGTTCATTTATTTTGACAAGAGCTTTGACATGACCCTGCATCATCACGGCGGCCCTCCCCAAGCAGAAGCTCCTTCTATTCGATCTCCTCTAAGCAGGTATTCAATCCTCACAATTTTATTTTGATTTGAGATATGCTGCATACATCGATTGCTTGTGGATAAAAAACAGTAGTTGTGTTCCTCAAATTAGTGATGGGTGAAAAGGCGGTGTGGGATAATGCCACTTTGAAGCATTTCATTGACATTTGCAAGGAGGAGCTTAGTCTTGGGAATAGACCAAATGACTGTTTTACTAGAACTGATTGGAAGAACCTTGAGGATAAGCTTTTTGCAAGAACCGGGTTGAAACAGTCACAATTGAAGAATAAATTAGACAACCTAAAAAAAGATTACACCGTGTTCATGGAACTGAAAATGCTGCCACTGGGCTTGGATGGGATGATGCGAATCAAACTGTTGATTATTCTAACACGTGGTGGAATGAACATCTTGCGGTGAGTTAAGTTTTATTTTTTTTCAAGGGAATTCTATTTGTCTTTGTTATATTTTGTTCCTAACCTTGCTAAATTTATTTTACAGTGATGCAACAACCCAGAGAGAGGTATCAAGTGCATCCATGTCAAGTTTCGAAAGCGGGGGCCGAAGTACCTTGATGATTTACATCTGTTGTTTGAAAAGGTGCATGTCACCGGTGCTTCCGCATCATGTCCGGGAGATATTTCCTCAAGTGACTCGAGTGACGAGGACACAATGGAGATTACTCGCAATGAGAAACCAAAACCAGCAGGAAAGAAGCGCAAACAATTGTCTAGTCCGACTCAAGAGAAGGAGGAGAAGACTCCATTTTTTTGGATGTACAAGAACACATGCACGAGGATTGAAAGTGCAGCTAATAAAATTGGGTCGAGTCTTGAAGCATCATCAGCTCCTCCACAATCCAATCCTGTTCCAACTATTGCACAAGCCATGAGAATGGTGAAGGATTGTGGGATTCAAGAAAAAACTGCTTTGATGCACATAGCTACCTTATTAATCATGAAGCCTGAGTTTAGAGAGATACTTAGTGCGCTTGAAACAAATGAAGGAAAGTTTGATTTGATTGAGAGGGAGCACAAGATGAAGAAGGCCACATAGATCAAATTCTCTTGTGTTTCAACCATTTATTTGCTTACGTTCTTGTATGTTGGAATAATTATCGTGTATGTTGGAACCAGTTTTGTTTTGTACGTTGGAACCAGTTTTATCTTGTATGGTGGAACTATTTTTCCCGTGTATGTTTGAATAATTTTTCCTTATATGTTGGAACCAATTAGCTTGTATGTTCAAAGCGTTATTTCTGCATTTGTTGAACAATTTACTTTGTTTATGTAGACGGATGCGAATATGGAAGAGCTGGCTAGAAAAGGGCAGCAGTCTCTTCTTTCACTAAATGAGTTATCTCAACATGTTGCTCTTCTTGGAAATCTGGGTGCTCTTCACAATGAGCGATATGCTAACAAAGCTGAATATAGAGCAAAAGAAGATCCAGAATCTGGTTATGATTGGGTCATGGAGTGCTTCAAGCGTCCAAGACAGTTTTACAAGATGTTACCATCCTCTAGAAATGTTACATCAATAGAATTATTGGCAATATTCTTATGGATTGTTGGAGGGCCTAGGTCATTTTCTCAAGCTGAAAACCGTTTTGTCCGGTCAACATGGACAGTTCATATGAAATTCAAGGAGGTATTGAAGTGTTTACTTAAATTAGCAAAACATAACATCAAACCGAAGAATCGAACATTTAGCAATGAACATGAGAAGTTGAAAGAAGATCGTTCTGGCCTCATTTTAAGGGTGCTATTGGTCCAATAGATGGATCACATGTTCCGGTTGTTGTTCCGGCTGATGAGGTGATTAACTACACTTGTCATCATGGATATATATCACAAAATGTACTTGCCATATGTGACTTTGATATGAGGTTCACATTTGTGGTTGCTGGATGGGCGGGTTCTGCACATGATACATGGATCCTTAACCATGCATTGGCAAACTTTCCTTCATTTCATGTACCTCCTAAAGGTAAATAGTACCTTATACACTTTGATCATCTTTTTTTACAATGCTAACTTATTTTTCTTTTTCAGATAAATACTACCTTGTTGACTCCAGTTATTCAAACGAACTAGATACCTTGCACCTTTTAAGGGGACTACGTACCATATACCAGAATTTCGTCATCATCGTGGACGTCCACCGCAAGGGAAGCATGAGTTATTCAACTTTTTGCACTCCTCTCTCCGCAATATCATTGAGCGAGCATTTGGAGTTCTCAAGCAAAAATAATGCATATTAGAAGCTATGCCGAGTTTCTCAGCTGAACAACAAAAAGAGATCATTATAGCTTGTTTTGCACTGCACAATTTCATTCGTGATAGTCAGTTATGTGATAAGGAGTTTGAGAGGTGTGATGTAGATGAGGAGTATATGCCAAGAGAATCAAATGTTGAAGAGCAAACTCAAGATGATGGTCATGAGATAGAGGGAGAGAATGAAGTTACAATGAACACAATTCGTGATAGGATAGCTACTTCGATAGCTAATGCAAGGGGAACGTGAGATTGTTACGTAGCTGACAATTTTTTTGAAATGAACAATGCACTTATTTATATATGTAATATTTAATTTCATAACAAATATGATAATTTAATGCAAAAATCACATCATTATGTTTATTTTACGTACAAACAACATTTCAGGGTCTCAGGGGCATTACAGATATTTTATATCAAATCTACAGTTTCACATCAGGTTGAACCAAACAGCTTTCAGCTTTTTCATAGCTGTCAGTTCACAGCAGCTTTTTCACAGCTAACAGATCACAACAGATTTTTCACGGCTCACAGCTTAACCAAACGCACCCTTAGTGGCTCGGTAACTTTTGAAACTACTAAATTTGACATGGCCTATCTATATATTGAGCCAAACATTGTACTCACACTCATGTGTAGTGTGTACATGTTCCATTTCTGCTGCATGTTACCCAAGTCACTACCAAACTGATTTTCCGAACAGTGCAGAAATGTACATATAAGAAACGTGTAATATCATCTGATTGAAGCTTATATAGGTTGATTCTTTAGAGGGGGCTGAAACATGGACCGAGTTTATTATTAGCTAGGCGAGATTAGGAAAAGATGGTTTAAATTTAGTTGTTAGGGTCAGTTACCTTAAGGCCTGCCGATGACCCCTTAAGATTAAGCAAGGAATAATCAAGGATTAATCTCATGTAACCTGCATGGCTCGTCCCTCTGTCTGCCTGGTGTCTGTCTCTTCTCACTGGAAGTCTTCCTCCCTCAAGCCATCGTGCCATTATCCCTATAGACTTGTAGTCATCGCGCTCCCCACTCTTGGCTGCTAATTTACCCAACTCTAAGCCAGTTTTAAATTTATCCCAGCATCTAACTTGGATAAATTTATCTAGGTTGAATTTAAAGATGGAAGCACTACTACTCCCAAGTTCTTGCGCACTTCTTAATGCACAAGAAATAGGTCTGCTGCTGTTTTTACAACCTGGACAGGACGGTTACAAAGGTCAAATTGTTGGTGACTAATATTTGCAAGAAAAAGGCTACTTTGTTCCAACAAGGAAACTACATGCAGAACATCATTTATACTCAACACTCAGCAATTTGATGATTTTCATTTCTCATTGCTACCAGACCTACAAACTTTTGTCTTATAGTGTGAGTAATCACTTCAGACAAAACTTCTGAATTTAGCTGCTGTAACATAAATGATAAAATTTTGGAACAAGAAAGATTAGAGATCTTTGTACTTACGTTACAGGCTTAGGTTGTTCTTCCTGAGACGTAGCAAGTGCTGAATTGCGCAATATGCACATGGGAATGCTTTTATCACTACAACAATGTTCATATTTATCGTCTCTAACCTTTTGATCAACCTGTGCTGAATTCTGTTTCTTTCCTATTTTGCAGTTGTTCTTGACGAACCTTTAAGCTACAGTTTGGTTGACTGAATATAGTTTATCCAAGAAGACAATGCAAGCTAGTCGAGGGTACTCCTACAAGAATGCACATGTGCAAGAACCCAAAAGTTCCAAAGAGAAAAACTAAAGGTTATCACATTGATTCATTCTCAAGGTATCAGTTTCTCATGTAGGAGCTGCCCTTTTTCATTACCAGGGCTGATCTGACACCTACATGGCGTCCCACAAGTCAGTAACAGGGTTATTTTTTGTGGTCTGCAGAGTAAAGGTTGCAAGATTGAGATGTGTGTTATATGCAACTTGGTGTTGATTAAATCACCAGATTACACACAATATGTTTATTGTAATAAGCTCCAACAGCAGGAATACTTGCAAACTGGAAATTCCAGCATAAGAGAATTGAACATTTAGATAGGTTCAATTCATAGATAGGGCTACAAAATGAGTGCTACTCTACATCAGTGGATTACAGTTACTGCAGAAAAAAAAAACATGTGGAACAAGCAGCCCAAGTTGCTGCAGACTGCTATAGCTGCTGAGTGCTGACATCCCAAGAAACCAACTCCTAGCTGCAAAAATCGGTACTGCCGGTTCCAGGTACAGCTGCTCCATCCTTGTGCTGCAGAAATCTCCGAACATCTGCCAGTTCATGAGCAGAAACTACCCTCCTAGCAAGTGATGCAGTAGCCTCCCCAGGGATCGCCGCCGAACGCTCCGGCGGCCATGTCTGGCACCGTGCAGTTGCTCTGGACATCAGCCGTAAACGAACCCCAGAAGTCCTGCTGGTCTTGCTGGTCTCCTGCCATGTCGCCGATGCCTGGGACCACGCTGTTGCTGTCGACACCGTTCGAGCTCCAGAACTCCTGCTCAGCACAGTTACTGCTTTGAACATCGACCCCTATCGAGCTCCAGAACTCCAGTTCTCCTGCAGAAAGCTGCTCCGCCATGCCAGATTGTTGGACCATCAGCTGTGGCATCATGACCTGCTCCTCCTCCTCTGTACTCGGCACCTGCTGCTCCAACTCTTGGTACTGCTCTGCATTGGTTGATGCTGCTGATGGGATGCCCAGGAAATCGCTGCTGCCAAGGAGAGGACTCTGAGGGAAGATGTCGTCGTCGGTCAGGACAAGCTGAGAGCGTTCTTCATCTGCAGAAGCGTGCACCACCGCGCCGGAGTCAGGATCGAGCATCTCCCCCGAAGAACACCCACCGGCCGCCGCGGCGTCGACGCGCGCGCGCCGGGACGTGTGTTCACCCAGGCAGTCTTCTTGGCCATCCGGCACGCGCTTCCGCTTCCTGCCGTGGCCGGTGAAGGCGATATGGCAGATCTTGACGGGCGACGGGCATGGCGGCGCGGCGACGGTGTACTCGTGCATCACCCACCCCACGCTGCCGCCGCTCTTGCCTTTGCCCATGTGCAGGCTGAGGTTGCTCCTGCGGCAGAGGATCCTCTCGCCGCCGACGCGCAGGCCCTTGTCGACGCTGCTCTGCATCTTCCACGCCCCGACGCCGCCGTCGCAGCCGCGGTCCTGGCGGGCGCCGGGCTTCCAGGCCTCGCCGGCGCGCGCGAGGAAGTAGGCCTCGTCCTCGCTCCCCAGGCCGTGGCGCTCGAAGAGGTCCCAGGGCAGCGAGCTCCCCGCCGCGTCGTCCTCGATGATGACACCGGGGAATGGATCCTGGCCGCGGGCGCGCGGGAGGAGGTAGAACTCGACGAGCTCACGCTGCGTTGGCCGGAACCTGAAGGTGGGCGGGACCCGATCCGGGATCTCGGCCGCCGCCGCCATCGGTGAAGAAGGGGACGGGGAGGAGAGCGCGTCCGAGAGAGAGGTGGGGTGGGGGTATTTATCGGGACGGAAGGGCGCGAGCGGAGCGGACCGCGAGGGAGCTGACAGCTTTCCGACCATCGGGTTCGGTCGGATTCGCTCCATTCAATTCTCGGGCAGTCGGATTGATGAGTGCGATTTTTTGGAGAAATTTTAATATTTGATCCTAAATTGATACATCTCACATCTTTTAACACTTAGTTCGCAAACTTTTTCAAATATAACCCTTCGTATATGGTATTTCTTCTTCTTTTTTATTTCTCTCTTTTTCTTTTTTATTTTGTATGCAATCTTGGTATTAGGAAAACAGCCTACCAGTTTCACAAACTTTAGAATATCAAGAGGGCCATGTCTTCTTTAGGAATTAATTCTTGGAGGAACTTTTAACTCTACATGTAACTCTTTGCCATTTGTTGTTCAGTGCAGCCTCAAGATGAGCATAAGAAGTCAATAAACTCTTGTGGTCTAAGGAGCATAATTTCTGTGAAGTAAATAAAGAGCCAAAAATCTTTTCATACCCTTGGTATTGTTCGAAATAGCCTAACCCCTCTGATTGTGATGACGTGGTCATTATCAGTAACAAATTGACAATAGAAAGTGCTAAATATTTGGATCAAGAATCATTGTCGTTTACCGATAGCAGATCATGGAGCTACTAGCATGCGTACTTACCAAGTACCTTCACAGGCGTCCGGCATCCTTGGCTCCCTGCAATATTGCGGCGGCGGCGGCCGGCGGCACCTTGGCGAGTCGGTGTCCTGCGTTCGTGCTCTGTTGCAGTGTAAGGTCGAGTCTCGACAAATCAGCTACCAGGTGTCCGTCGGTCGAGGGAAAAACAATTGAGAAACCAAGTCGAGATGTGCCTTGGGCTAATATGTGATGAGTGATTGACTAGATGATTTGGAGCTTTATCGGTTGAGTCGATACTTCATATATGCTTGATTATGCTAATGGATACCCGGAAGTATTGTATCGTGTGCGTTGAGTTGTGGTGTGTGTGCAAAATATGTAATGGTATCTCTTGGCCTGTGATGTGCAGGTGTAGGATGTGATGTGATGATCAATGGCATGTGGTGAAGATCAGGCGAAAGATTCATGCCGATGGACAAGAGTGGTAAGGCAAGTAGGCTTGGACCGAGGGACCTGAAGAGTCCAGACGGAGTCATGGGTGGTCCACGTGGTGCATGCAAGAGCAAGAGTATATGGCAGGATGGAGACGGCGTCGACCAAGTCAGGGAGAAAGGTGATGGCAAGTTTAAGTAGGCTGCCTGTGCCGTGGGAGCGAAAGATCTTGATGGTGTCGTGGCACTTGGCAGGAGGTCGGACACGTGTCGACATCGAGGATTTAACCGGTTTGGCCTCAAAACCGGGGGTGAGTCATGCCTTGCGGGGCGTGCAAGAGGGGTTGACCGGTTTAGCCTCAAAATCGGGCGCGTCTGGTGCGGCCAGATGGCGGAGATGGAGGGCATATGGCGCCATCATGGAGCTTGCGTTGAGGCGAAGCAGAGTCGTGAAGGTGGCGTGTCCGTCCATTTTCCCCTATAAAATGTTGGATGATTTTATGCCTAAGAGGTGTTTAGGTTATGTGCTTCGTATAAGGGCTAAGGGCGTTTTGATCTTTTGACATGCGTCCATAAAAAACTATCTATTTGGGAGGTCCTCTCATTTTTGTTTGTGACAGTGATTTGTTAGGGTTTGAGAGAAGGAGAGAGAAGTGGCTCTTTGTTTGAGCTTTTTGCCATCCATTACTTTGATTAGGTTAGGAGTGGCTTGTAATCGGATCCTGTGAAGTAATCTAAAGATCAATTTCGTATCCCATTTGTGCATCCTGTGCGTTTTTCCTTTTATGCATTTTCGGATGATTTTTCGGTGATTTTTGGTTCATCGCATTTGGCTGAGATTTGGTTTGGTTTTTTGAGGGGATTCAGTGCTATGGACATGTGTGAGCAAGTCTAGGTGATGCCCTATCAAATCCCTCACCGAGCACCTTGAATTTCTTGTTTCCCCTAAATTTCCTCTTATTCTAGGGTTCTCGGGATTTTGGTGAAATTGGAGTTAAAGGCTTGATCTTTTTAGGTGCTCTCGGTTGGATCTATTTACTGATGATGAGATGAGGCCGTGATTCAAATTTTATTAGAATCCGTTGTGATCTGAGGAAGTAATTTGGAATTGAAGTTTGGAGGTTTTTCTTGTGCTCTTGTTTGTTCTTCTGTGTGCAGGAGGATTTGACTGAACCCTCGCAACGTGAGGATGCACGGGGATATTATTTATAGCACGTGCGACTAGCCGCCGTATCATCGCATATGTCCACTGGAGATGATAATATCTCAGGATAAAAT
Source organism: Panicum hallii (assembly GCF_002211085.1). Lineage (NCBI taxonomy): Eukaryota > Viridiplantae > Streptophyta > Magnoliopsida > Poales > Poaceae > Panicum > Panicum hallii. The sequence goes on along the minus strand of NC_038042.1, from coordinate 11,064,386 downwards.
AAAATATTCTATAACACCCCCAGCATGCGCGGCTGGCCAGGCGAGCAGGGCAGCGACCCACGCGCGGCGCTCGCGTGGTGAGCAGGCGGCCGGCGGCGCGCGGGCGCACGCACGCGGCACGGCCAGCGGCAGCGGCCCGAGCGCGACCAGCGTGTGCGGGAGGCGCACGCACGCTGCACGCGCGGGGGCGCAACTCCTGGGCCTCGTGGGGCGCTGACGGACCATCCCGGCGAGCCCAGCAGCACAGCTCTCGCGGCCCAGGCGAGTCTGGTGAGTCTGCACACCAGGCAGCAGCCCAACAGAAGCGAGCGGGCCAGCTCTAGCTCCACACCCACGGCAGCGTCAAGAGGCCGGCAGGCCGATAGCAGCAGGCAGCTAGCAGGCCGACCGCAGCAGGTGGCACATTTCTTCTCGGTTTCAAGACACCAGCTCATCACTTGTTTATTTACATGGACAGTGGTCATTTGTTGCATGCCGGCTAGCTTGTGTTCATTGTTTAATCACTAGCTGTTTAGGCTAGCAAGTTTGTTTGCTTCTGATTGCTGCTTGTGCTGGCTGATAGCAAGTTAATTGCTTCCCATTTATCTTGGTTAACTGTTTGCTGTGGATTTTCTTTTTACTCTAGAAATTGCATGCTTCAGCCTTTGTAACTCAGATGCTTTATCTCTTGATGTATTAGTGTGTTGGTTAGTACTTTCTATATCAAGCTACTTTTGTTCACGGCTGTTCTGCATTTTTCAATTGTTTATCTGGATGAACAGTGAGCTGAACTTTATTTGTGAATTTGCTTGCATGACAGAAACTCTTAAATCTTAGTTAATCGGCTTGTCTTGTTTGGTTCAGTAGCATCTTGTTTTTGCAGGGTTTGGGTTGACTAAATGACTAGAGATCAGAGCTTGTAGTGTTTAGTTCGAGTCTTTCTGGAAAAGCTTTTTCGGTGCTTTGGTAAATCATCGCTTCCGCTTTGCTTCGAGCTTCTCCGAACCGTTTCTACGGTGAGCTTGTCATTAGTTGACTTGTGTTATCCTGACGGTGTGGTGTTAGGGTGGAAATCAGGACATAGACCTTGTTCTCAGATCAGAGAATTTTTTTTAAAGGTTCCTATTCACTCCCCCCTCTCTGATCGCCTGTTTGGGTCCTTCGATAATTGCATAGCCAGCCGGACGGGAAATCAACATGCAGTTCCTATCGGTCGGTATTGGGCTATTGGCCATTTGGACGAATACTGGATCAAATATTTGGGGGCCCTAAAAATTTAGAGGCCTGGTGCAGTCGGCCTAGTTGCACTGCGTGAAATACGAGCCTGTTGGCTGCGGTGGCGGCCGCTGCTCCACCACCAGAGCTGCCATTGCGCACTCTACTCCTCGCCATCCATGCACAATGCTGCCAGATTGGGAGTAGCTCGACACCCAGCCCCTTCTTGTGCGCTTTCCTCTTCCCGGGAGGTGAGTCGCTCTAGTCCGCAACCACCTGCACCTCATTAAAGGAAAGGCAGAGCACGTCGGGAGAGCGAAGGTGGAGCAATCGAGAAGGAGCAGGGGATCGACAGGAGCGGAGAGGGCAGCAGAGGCCGTGGGAACAGATGCTGACGAGGGACGGCGGAGGTCAGTACAGGAGGGATAGAGGAGAGATGAGCGAGAGAGCTGAGGCAGCAGGATGGTGTTCGATCGATTGGATCCGATCGGTGCGACAGAGAGAAGGTCAAGGGTAAATTGTTCCATTTACTTGGTCAGTAAAATGAAAACGAAAAGGAAAAAAAGAGAAATAGAGAAAAGGAGTAGAAATTTCCTGGATCAAAAGAATTCACACGCGGAAGGTTATATTTCAAAAGGCTTGTGAATTGAGAGTCAAAAGATGTTAGGCATGCATATTCGATGTCAAATATCAAAATTTCTCGATCTTTTTAAGGGCTCGTTCGGTTCGGCTGGTCTGGAATGCAGTCCGTTCCATCCAGATCGGCCTGGCCGGTTTGAAAATAGGTCCAATGTAGAGCAGCTGTTCGTTTATATTTGGACCGGAATAGAAACTGGCCCAACCGGACCTTTTCTCTACCTCCTCGGCCCAAAACAGAACCCTAGCTCGTTAGGTCCGGAACAAATCCTCAGTGGCGTCTCGAGGGGAGGCGACAACGCAGCATGAGGAGGCGGCCTAGTGACGCGAGTCCGGCGGAGGTGGAGGCAGCCTGGCGGATTCGGCTCCTTGGCGTCGGCTGTCCACTCTGGTAGCTACCTTCTCACCGGTAAGTTTCCAGTCGCTCCTCTCCTTTCTCTCATATCCTAGGGTTCTTGGCTCATAGCCTATGATTCTTGATTTGGCAGAGTCTGATTCATGATCCGTATGCTAGGGTTCATGGATCTGTTTTTCTTTGGGTCACCTGCGGTAGCCGACCTCTAGGGCGTGGACCCGGTTTTTCTTTGGATCATCTATTGGGGATGTCTTGTACTCTTGTACCGAGCGAGATTAAATGCCCATGTCGCATGCATCAGCAGAGCTGGGGATCTTGTTTACTACTCCCTCCGTCCCAAAATATTTGTCGCTCTTGATTTTTTCTTACAACTTTGATCATTCGTCTTATTCAAAAAATTATATAAATACCATCTACTTTGTTTGTGATATGCTTTACTATTATAAGTATTTTAAGCATAACTTAACTTTTTGTATGTTTGCAATAAATTTTTGAATAAGACGAATGGTCAAAGTTGTAAGAAAAAATCAACGGCGACAAATATTTTGGGACGGAGGGAGTAATTGCGAATACCAAATGAGTTATTGGCCTGGCTGCTATGGTTGGAGCATGCGAGTACTATCATTTTGAAAATCTGGTCTGAGCATTGTTGTCTCGTAGCTACCGATTGTTGAGTCGTCACACACCCAAACAAAGCAAGCCCGTTGCTGTTCAATCTGAAGTTGGCTGGGTATTTGAAAGGATCTTGATGATGCCTAGCCCCGGGCGGGGGAGGGGATGAACAGGTGTAACAGTAAAATCTGAAAAATTCTTCGCAGCAATTACATTTGTCGGAACTTCCAACACCGTGTAGAAAGTTCCGATGGGTTGGAACTTCCAACACTGGACTGGAACTTTCGATAAAAGAAAACTTCTTATACGAAATTAAAAATTAAACTTGAAACTGCAGAACCTGGCTAAATTAAAAGTTGTGCAATGATACTAGGAGACTTCTACAGGTGATCTTTGCAAGCAGCCCTGCCTCGAGTACATAGATCAGCACAAAATAAACTAGGGTCAACAAGAGATTTGTTCCCGAAGTTCACTCACTAAGTAAGCTACGTCTCTGTTGACGAGCTCACAAAGAGCCGGATCTTCCACTAACCCTTTACTTCACTTAATCAACCACAAAGGAGGATTGAGTCACTTACTATCAAATCCACAAAGGATAGGGTAATACAAACTTTCCGGAGCGCACACACATGAGAGGACGCTCCACGGGCGACACCAAACCGTCTAGAAGTAAGCTTCAAGAGTAACAAACGCGAATTGAAGGATAAAGATGCTTCAAGTGTTCTTGAGATAAACTTGGCTACCCTCTCATTTAAATGGTTGAGTCTCACACCTCAATCTTGCTCTCTGAAAGGACCTCAAGATACCTAGAGGGGGTGAATAGGCTAATCTGAACATTAAAACACTCTGAATACTGTTAGTAACACAGATGTCCGGACTATCCGGGTATGAAACAATGTACAAAAAAGAAGATACTGATGTTATAATTTAGATCGAGTAAATTTAGAAGAGCCAGTGGTACCTTTGGAATATTTCTTACCAGTTATCTTGCTCTAGAGACTTGTATAATAGTAGATCGACCTCAAACCCTAGAAAGTTAGTCTCACAAGCAAATGACCAATAAAACAAGTAAGGAGCACAAGAGAGAGATAAAATTTATTTCCCGAAGTTCACTCCCAAAGGAGCTACATCTCCGTTGAGAAAGGACTCAAGAGACGGTGCTCAAGAACCCCTATACTTCTCTCCCAAGGGTGAGACCAACGCTCAAACCCAAGATCACTTACTATGAGTTCCTCCGAGAGGAATGACGATTACAAACTTTCCGTGATGCTCACAACTTGCTTGAGCACACACGAGCGACGCCTAGCCGTCTAGGAGCTTGAAGCTCCAAGAGTAACAAACTTGAATCTACCGGCTAGACAAGGATGATGTGCTTAAGAGATGGAATGGAAGCTCACTAGCATAAATCTTTGCTCTTGCAACAATCTCACTTGAATCCCCAAAGATAATCATTCAAGAATGAAGAAAGGGGGAGTGAGAGAGTTCTTCTTTAGCTTGTGGGCGTTTCTGGTCGAAATGAGCAAGAGAGAGGTCTGAGTAAGAGGGTATGAGGGTATTTATACTCCCTTTCATAGAAAACTAGCTTTTGGCGAAAAGGTACCCCGATACTCCGGGTATTTGTCCGGATACACTGGACACTGGGGGCCGGAGACTCCGGACTTAGAGCAATTTACGGACGGAGAACAGTTATCCGGAGACTCCGGGTATATGTTCGGATACTTCGGATTTCTCTATCCGGACATTCCGGACCAGGACCCGGACACTCCAGACCAGGACTCTGACACTCCGGGTTTAGCAGGAAATTTCACAAGAAGGTTGTTTATAGTGGTAGGCTTGATTCTCAAGGTTTTTGTAGGTTCTCTTGAGCACAACTACCACGTCAACACCTGTAGATCAAAATCCCTCTTGATAGTATGACGTTCCTATACTCAATTTCAAAATAAAATCTACTCTTCAAGTAAATTTGAAACACCATTTTTTATTTTCCCTTTTGAGGGGTCATGCTTCATAATACACTTTGCTTAATCACTCTTAGCACCTGCACACATGCTTGATAATACGATTAAATATACATGTGCTTTGTTATCTACCACCAAAATCTACTAAGGGGCCTAGATATCTTTCACTCTCATCCAAGTCCTAGCTCAAATCAACTAAAGGATTAGCTCAAGAAGGGATTAGGGAGGAGTAGTAAATACTTTTGGAGGTGTTTATCTCGGGTTAGGTCAGGAGCAAATGAAGGAGGGGCTGAGGGGGTATAAATAACCGAGCTCCAAAAACTAGCCGTTAGTATACTGGTTAAGTGATTTTCGGAACTTCCAACACAGGATCGGAACTTCCGACTGTTTTAAAAACAGCTGGTCGAGGACTCCCTGTTGGAAGAACCCAGTTACTTCCGACAGGGTGTCGGAACTTCCGACAACTGCAGAAACTGTAGGAACACAAATGTACAAGTGTGTGATTTATATCTCTCATACGAGGTTAGCATCTCAATTAAGCATTTTGACATCTTCAAGTCATCTCCTCGCATCCCTCTTAATAGTACGGTGTTTACTGTACTCAAATTCAAAATGTAAAATAAATAAAGATCTTATTTTGAGCTCCATCACCGTCTATCAAGTAAATTGGCATCTTTTTATGCAAACATTTTATTTCGTTTAATTTTAATCTGTCCATAGCTTGATAAATATATTAGCTTCTTAATTATGCATGTCATCAACATCAAAACCCAGGGGCCAAATACACTTTCAGTATTCTAGCAGAATTAGTAGAGGATATTCAATTGCATATCCTTCCCTAGTATCAAAAAATTTCTATTCAATTTCTCAATAACTATTAACTGTAGTATTGTTGCAGTTCTAGTATTGATGTAGTATTTACAGAGAGGGAATGCAGGGGCCAATTCCATTATCATGGCACGGGTTAGAACATATTTTAATTTTTCCCCATTTCTCATCAAGGTATTTGTTTATATTTGAGTGAGCTACTCGCGAAATATTGAGGAAACTCAGATAACTAGGTGAAATGCTATAAACTATGTACGATATGCATTTAAAGTTGCCGGTTATTGGACGGGAGGAGTTCGGAGCCTGCCATATGCTTGTGTGTCCTAGTACAGGATGATGTAGCTATATTTCCTAGATGTAGATGACATGGAGTAGTCCATGGAAATAATGGAATCAGCAAAAGAGTTGTTGTGTCCAATTATGAGCTAGGAAGATTAGATGAAGAAGAAAGAGTATTAAAACTGGTGCTACACATTTGCTGTTTGCATTCTCACCTGAGTTAACTAGTTGTGCCAATGATTTCGTGTCCATAATCCTTAGTCTGTCCCTACCCTGCATTTGCTAGCGACTGAACCATACAAGCTGAAACTAGGCCTAAATTAGTTTCTCTAGGATAAGTAATTATCTTTTTTTTTCCATTTATCATCATAGCAATGTCTTTATGAGTTAGTGATAGAAGAGAGGGGTGCAGTGGGGGCATTTAATGGGATGGAAGGGCGTGAGCGGAGAGGACAATTAGTTTCAGACTATCGGATTCGAATTTGCTCCATTAATTTTGACCAGGTAGTCAGGATTGATGCATTTGATTTTTTTATAATATTTCCATAGTGAAAAATAGGATATTTAGACATTATGTCATTTGTTGTGCTCATTTTGTTACCATCTTACTTTCTTTGATTCTTCCTTACTTTCCATCCCCACTCTAGATCAAACGTGTTGACAAAGACTTAGGTGTATCATTTGGAGTCGATCAAGAAGAATATTTATCGCAATCAACTACAACATTAGAAAAACTATATCAATTTGTAGTATTTTTTTATAATAAAGACTACATATTTTGAATTTTAGATACCTTGCACCATTATTCTAACAAGGCTAATTTTAAGGTGCCTTCATAGATCTCATTTGTCAAATGTTCATATTTAATAGTCTCAATAGATGAATAATTAGTTGAGTCATAATAATTTTATTAAACTATTTAGTTGATAGGGCTCGAATGTTTTTATGGCTCAACAAAAACAATATCAGGTTGCAAATAATTTGTTTTTTTATAATAATTTGATCTAATCATTAAAGAAATAGATAGGCTATTTGATATCTTTGGAGTGAAACTTTAATCTTGGCAATGGAACCTAAGATAACATAATCAACCAACAAAAGATAGTATGTATGGTTTCCATATTTATTGGCCATTCTATAAAAGGTCTAGGCAAGGAAAAATCATCATTCTGTTTTAGAGCACCTCCACCACATGACACCCCACCCAAAATCCAATGGATCCGGGTCCTCTGCACATATGTACAATAAGGTGTATTAAGGGGCATTTGCACTTATTGGATCCATCTTGAATGGCCTAGAACCTACAGTGCTGGTGAACAGTAAAAACAGTATAATATTTTAAAAGACAAAGTCCATTTTTGGGTGATTCAGCTGTCAAGTCAACATAATGGGCTCCATTTGTAAGCGATCTTATTCCTCGTCTTCTTCCCTCCTCTCCTCAAAACGACGATATCTTCCCTCAGAGGTACCAGCAATGGGCCTTCCGTTCGCAGCCGTCCGCCAATGCAGAGGAGTACCAAGAGTAGGAGCTGCAGGTGCCGAGTACACGGCGGCAGCAGCAGGTCCTGATGCCACAAGTGATGGACCCAACAATCTAGCATGGCGGAGCAGCTGTGTGCAAGAGAGCTGGAGTACGTGAGCTCCATAGGGGCCGATGTTCAAAGCAGTAACTGTGCTGATCAGGAATTCTGGAGCTCGAACGGAGTCGAGAGCAACGGAGCGGTGGTGGTGCCGCGCATAGGCGACATGGCAGGAGATCACCAAATCCAGCAGGACTTCTGAAGCTTGTTTAGGGGGCAGATGTCCACACCAACTGCGCAGTGCCAGACATGGCTGCCGGAGCGCCTGGTGGCGCGCACTGGGGAGGCTACTGCATCACCTGCTAGGAGGGTAGTTTCTGCTCAAGAACTGGCTGTTGTTCGGAGATTTTTGCAGCACAATGATGGAGCAGCTGCGGCAGCACCGATTTTTGCGGATAGGAGTTGGTTCCTTGGGATGTCAGCAGCTATAGCATTCTGCAGCAACTCGGGCTGCTTGATCCACATGGTTCTCTGAAGTAACTGTAAAAGCCACTGATGTAGAGTTGCACTCATTTTGTAGCCCTACCTAGGAATTGAATCTATCCATATGTTCAATTCTTTTATGCTGGAAACTCCAGTTTGCAATTGTTTCTGCTGTTTCTTGAAATCTTACAATAAACGTGTTGCATTGCAAAAGAGCAGGTGTCCGAAGCAGGACAGCCGACAGCGTGCTCCATTCGCTAAAGCTTTGCTACAGTCCTTACTAGGACTGAGAATCATGTACAGTACCTATAGGACCTAAAGAGACATGTAACCACAGAGGTTGCTGTAGAAACCATGTACAGCTTATCTACAGCCCAAAATACTACACTCCAGCCTCTCTAGTGATGAATAAAGAGACTAATCAGCTGCTTTAATCGTCACAAAATTGCGTATAACCCTATATCTCAATCTGACAACCTTTAGTCTTCAAGTCTGTAGACCACCAAAATAGCCTAGTTACTGATTTGTGTGGGCTGCCATGCAAGCGTCGTATCAGCCCTGGTAGTGGGAAAAGGCAGCTTCTATCTGAAAGTGATGCCTTGAGAAAGAATCGATGCGATAATGCTACTTTTTCTTCGAAATTTTTGGGTTCTTGCACATGCGGATACTTGAAGGAGTAACCTCCACTAGCTCATCTTCTTGGATAAATTCTATGCAGTCATCCAAACTGTAGCTTAAAGGTTCATCAAGTACCACTGCAAAATAGAAAACACAGAAAATTAAGCATACTTTGATCAAAAGCTAAGAGTCAACAACTATGAATATTAGTGGAGTAATACTAGCATTTCCAAGTATATTTTGGGCATTTCAGCACTTGCTTCTTCTCAGGAAGAACCACCTACACTGTCTTCAATACATGACTATATTCTAGTATCTCTGCTCTGCTCTTTTCTTTTCCAAGATTTTATCATTTATGTCACAGCAGCTATCGGACTGTTTTATAAGAAGAGACAACTCACAGTACATAAATTTGTTACATAAAGGTGGCAGGTCTGGTAGAAATAAAAAATGGAAATCATCCAACTGCTGAGTGCTAAGTACAAAGAAAGTTTTACCTGTAGTTTCCTTGTTGGAACGAACATTTGTAGCAGCTTTTTTCTTGCACACATTAATTGCTAAATCACCAGGTCGCTGATGGATACCGACAATTTGACCTTTGTAAACATCCTGCCCAGGTTGGACAAACAAGAGACCTCTTTCTTGTGCATTAAGAAGTGCGTAAGAAGTAGTGCTTCCATCTTCAAATGCAACCTAAATCATTTTATCCAAGTTAGATGCTAGGAAAAATTTAAGGATAAGCTTCATTGCTTTGAAACTTATTCATACCAAGGATCCCTGATCACGTGAGCTAAGATCTCCAGCCCATGAGCCATAGCTGTCAAAAATTGTGTTAAGTATAGCTCTGCCACGAGAAGCTGTAAGAATTGCATTCCGAAGTCCAATGAGGCCTCTGGTAGGAATCTTGTATTTCAGCAATGTTGTTCCCTCCGGCCTACCATTCAAAACAATTATCAGTAAGGCAGTAAGTCAATATGACGAAGGACCAGTACGCAATAGCCTGGGGCATAATATAATTAATACAAGACAAGTCAATAATTAAGCATATAGTTTCCCTCTTTCATTGAGAGAATAGGCTTTTAATTAATTAGAACAATTCACCTGATGCATGATTTCTACGCTAGAATAAGATAAATTATCCATAATTAAGGACTGATACAGCAATAAAGTGAAGTCGCAACTCCCAACTAAAGTTGTGAAAACCGACCATGGAAGAATCCACAGCAAATTGATCAGTTTGTTGGATTTCATCAGTTTGGATAGGTTCGCAATGATGTTTGAGCTTTTCTTTTTTTTCCCAAACAAAATTGTTCTAAATATACATAATAGATAATGATACTAAGAGTATACAACTAAGTTTACTTTTAGTCCCATACTGCATACACTTACATTGGTGCACAGAGTATGAAACTTATGCTTACACCCTTATTTAGTACTCAGTTTTGATATACAGGGTGTACTTTTCTTTGACTCAGGGACCAACAAGGTAGCTAATGTGACCAAATCGCCCCCATTAATTCTTAAGAAATGCATGCAGATCTGTTCTCTTGTCTCTCAGCATGCAATCACGCAGGTTGCCAGATATTAATGAGTCCATGGTACGGGTGCCTCTCAGTTACCCACTGGACACTGCTAGTGCACGCATCCAGATTATCAATTGCTGCAATTGCCTTGCATATGCATGGAGTTAGTAGGACTAACACACCCATTTGTGCTCTGCAAACTGAAAACGCCTAGTAAAAATGAACAGCTAACAAAAAAAAAGGACACCCTGAGTACCAGTAGTTACAGAAATACTATGTTAAAAATAACAGAAAATAGGTTATTCGAGGATGAAAGTGTGGGAATGGAGCACTGAACTCCAAGGTCGTTCTAAGAAACCAGTTGAATTCTGATGAATCATAACAACGATGGCAACAGTTCTTATCGCTTTCTGTTTTCTATATCCAAATATTATACAGATTATAACCAAGCATTTCACCAAAGATCTGATAAAGTAATGAAAGTATGGCACGAACCCGCTAGCTTCCATGTTAACCATTTGTCCACGCCTTTTCCCCAAAAGCTCAACAACTGAACCCATGTACTCCTCTGGAACCTCAACAGCAGCTATCTGGAGCACAGTAATGTGAACATATTAGTTAGATGGAAACTGAGGACAAATGAGTTACATAACTAATAAAGTAATAAAAGAGGAGGTTTATTGCCAATAGATCAGAAAATATATGTATTATAACTATTATATAAAATAAAGTATAGACTTACCTCATAAGGCTCTAGTAGTTTTCCATCCACTGTCTTGTTTATGACCTTTGGAGGTCCAATCATAAATTCATATCCTTCTCTCCGCCTACAAAGTTCACATTGTTCTTAAGACAACCAGAACTCACCGAATTGCTAATAATAACAAACTTAAGTTCTTACATATTTTCTATCAATATTGTGAGATGCAGTGTGCCTCTTCCACTAACAAGGAATGTATCAGCAGTCTCCCCATCTTCTACTTTCATAGCCAAATTCCTTTCAAGCTCACGATATAACCTGTCACGGAGGTTTCGGCTAGTAACATATTTCCCCTGTGATAAAGAGAATGAGAAGAAGCAAATATGTCAGTATTCCAGAAAGAGAATAAATCCAACTATTCTATTATATTAAACAAGGCATGGTATATTGCACAAATGATGTGATGATACTATCATGGAGGGCAATCATTTTCACAATTCATTAGATATAGATGACATTTAATTTAACAGCGTACACCTTGTTATTATTTTCTTAATTACATGTTAACAAAAATTATTAAATCATAACAATGTCAAAGTACTTTGACCTTATAATATACCAATAACATTTTCATGTAAAAGCTGAAAAAATCTTCTATATATAGTAGTGTTTTTTAGAAAGTTGACTAACATGAATTTAGAACAATGAATGCAGGAGATCAGATTGAGTAGTCAAGATCAATTTTATGGATTCTTTTTAACACAGAATAGCATGCTAGAAGTTAAGAGACAAATATTTTATGTTAGCGTGGAGGATAGCTATACCTCCCGTCCAACAAAAGGTGATGTATTGATGGAGAAAGACATTCTGACTGTTGGCTCCTCCACTTTGATAGTGGGCAATGGTGTCCCTGTAATTTTATCAGCTATAGTTTCCCCAATCTGGATAGTTCAAAGCATACAATCATGTTATAAGGATAAAAATAAACTGAAAGAATTGAATACAAGATGAACAGACACCTACCATGATATCATTCATTCCACATACAGCACAAATGTCACCAGCACTAACAGATTCAACTGGAACACGGCTGAAGTTTTGATAAACAAAAAGCTCACTTACTTTGCCAACCCTGCAAGCATCATCTGGTGTACAAACCTGCAAATATCTTAATCAGTAATAGCTTGACTGCAATAAGCCAATAACAGCTGAAGAAAATTTCTACTTTTATTCCACGGAAGACTTAATAAGACTTTGAACCAATAATGAAATAAAAACTTGATCAGCCAAACAGGAATTAGCAGGCACTGTAAACACAATAATTTCTGACCATATCATTAACGTTTGCTAACATGCATGTTGGAGTGGCAATAAGAAAATGGGATGCACCAAATGAGCTTCTAAAGTGTATGATAGACAGATGGAGTCTGCTCAGGCCTCAACTAATCCCAGCAGTTTTTTAATCTTATATGTTTGCTTTACTCACTGACTTCCTCAAAAATTGGAGATGAATAAAAAGGCAGCGAGCCCAAATAGAGGCATGTCCTAGGTACTCATAAAAATGCTCTACATTTTATATCCTTGCAATGAAACTCATCGGCTTTGAGGCAGCAACCTGACAATACTTTGCACAACATATATGTGATGAGAACCATATACCACCTCATTATAAATGGATATTTTTCTGTTTCAAGCACATGCAGAGTACGAATTTCAATCTCTCCATGGGTTGAGCCTGTCTATGATGCTACCACGTTTCTACATATAATTTTCTCACTGGAATATTAATGTTTACATTGCCATGCAGAAACATGCACAAGAAGAGCTGATTCATACCTTGACTTCCATGCCACGCTGAAGTTCTCCTGCATGCAACCGTCCAATTGCTATTCTTCCTTTGTGCTCATCATATTCAGTATTAGATACCTTGATAATGGTCAGCAATTAGAATTTACAAAGACACGGAGGCAACGATGAATTCGGCACTGAAGATAAATGGGGAAGCCAGAAAGCTAGCTCAGCAGAAATTTGTTCACGATAAAATAATTGGAGCTTTACAAAGCATGAAGTCTGATAGAAGCAACAAAATAGATAAGATATTCATATACTACGTGTTTGGTGAGTTTCTGTGTTCAAGTTAGCAGGGGCACTCTTGTAGCAGAAATACGAGTAAGTGTTCATGTGACATCAATATGGAAAAAAGTAGCTGTGAATATGGACCAAGATTGCAGTATTAGCTGTCCATGACTAACAAACTTTTCTTGATTGTGAATGTCATCAGAAATAATTCATTTCCAGTAAAGTTTTCCCTTTTAGTGAATATCAGATATTAATCATCTTTAACAAATGCATATAACTTAGTTTTCCAAGACATGGTTTTCGGCATTTAAAACAACGTTGTTGCTTCATACTTTATTGATAGACTCCCTCTGTTCTACAATACAGGATGTGCTTTTCTTTTTGGATCTTGTTCATGTTTACAATGGGCGTACAATTTTCTGTTCGGTAATGAACCACTATGCCCCTGATAACTCCTTTGTTTTAAGTAGTTAGCAGTAATAGCTACACATGCATTTGGTAGGTTACTCCAAGGGGAACCTGCATGTACAGCTGTATGTGTATTTCCTACTCCAGTGCATGCTGAGAAATGAGAGGCCCAAGCACTGTGAAGCATGCATGCTTATGCAATAAATAAAGCTGATTTCGTCACTGTTGGTACCTTGTAGGTCCTTTAGGCAAAATAAATCAGGACTTGTAATATAGGAGGGAGGGAGTAACTATTTAAGCATCTATATAGTTTCACCACAAATGACTGTACATTATTAACAAACACAACAGAAAAGAAACTATAGTTCTACAGTTTAGGAGGCACTATTTGTGAAATAAACTGATAATTGCTAATAATGGAAAACTATTTCAGAGAAGCTACTAAGAAAACTATCACCAAGACCGATACACATATGCGACACCCATGAAAATGAGATGTGTCAACTTTGAACAATAGCGAGCACCATACATGCAAATCAGAACCAGAAAATAATGTACCACAAGCAAGGAAAGAAACACCAAAGTTTAGAACTCACGAGCATTTGCAGGGCACCATCTTTCTCGATGCGCGGCTCTGGGATGCATCTAAGAATAGCCTCAAAAAGCGGTCCTAGGTCATCGGCCAAATTTTCTGGAGATAGCCCAGCCTTTCCTTTAATTCCACTTGCATAGACTGTTTGGAAATCACACTGGCATATTGAAATAAAACATGAACGTGAGGGCTAGGATATGACGTGTGTTGATAAAATAAAAACAAACTAAAAGAACAAAGAGTATAGGTTTAACTACTTTACCTGTTCATCAGTTGCATTTAACTCGATAAATAGTTCAAATGTTGAATTCACCACAAACTCAGGACGAGCAGTTGGTCTGTCAATCTTGTTTACAACTACAACAACAGCATGTCCAAATTCTAGAGCTTTCTTCAGAACAAACCTTGTCTGTGGCATAGGCCCCTCTACAGAATCAACCTATACAGCATACATGCTTTAATTAATCATATGATATTGCACATGCTTCCTCAATGTATATTTCTACACAGCTCAGAAAATCAATTTGATAGGGACTTGGGTAACTAACATTAAATGAACATATATACATGTCGTGATTACAATTTTTTATTGAATATATGCATAGGCCATGTCAAAATGCGGCAGCATCAGAATGACTATGTCTGGGAAAACTAACTGCAGTAATACACATTAGAAGTCAAAAAGTTTGTCAAACCCAAAATTAACTACTGCAGAAAAGAGAAAGATGTCATCATTTGCAAAATGAAACAAAGATGAGTAGTAGCTAGTACCACTAGGAGAACTCCTTCCACCATGTTGAGAACACGCTCAACCTCCCCACCGAAATCTGAATGTCCAGGAGTATCAATTATATTGATTTTAGTACCCTTATAGGTTATTGACGTATTCTTGCTCAATATTGTGATTCCTCTTTCTCTCTCCAGATCATTGGAATCCATTATTCTTTCTTGTACAACTTGATTATCTCGGAAAACCTGCATAAGGTAAGCAGTTAAGGCAATCGAACAAGGATATCCATTCGCAGTAAATGCACTACTGATTTTTGGTACTACATGGCGACGGAAAGGTAATTCAATGGATAAAGTTCTGCAAATGGTTTCTAATTTATCTCATCACAGTAGTTATAAAACCCTGCAATAATGTTTAGTTTAACATTTATTCATAGAGAAGGGTTCCAGACTGAAGAAAGAGACACTATTTTATCAAACGAAGAATCCAGGTTTTTCACTAAACCAACTTAACTGATTGAATAAAACCAAACAATAGGTTTCTTGTGGGATGGGTTTGATCAGTTTCTAGACCACTTATGGACCTCTACAAGTTGCACATGCCGACCGCAATCAATCTGGATTTTGCAAGGTTGTAACAGTTGACATTTTTTTAGTAAAATATATGAATGGTCATTATACTTGTCGATGTGCATTGTGATTGAATGGCACAGAGATCCACTTTGCAGGAAATCTCTGTTAAACAGAATCGCAAACGTAAAGAATGCATTACTAGAAATGTACCTTGGCTTGCCTTAACATTGAATCCACCAAAGTTGTCTTCCCATGGTCAACATGAGCAACAATTGCTATATTCCTCACATCTCTTCTAGTTGCTTGACAACTCTTTCCTGCTGAATAAACCAGTGAAGAATGCACATAAAATGGGCATGGTTTCAACAGAGCATAAGGAAAGTCGACATACATAGAAAACAAAATGGCACGAAGGAAATTTCAGGAATCATCAAGCAGTCATTCCAATGTTACGAAGCCAAGCTAGTATGGAAACAACAACCAATTTGAATTCCCACAAGGAAGGTGAAGAATATGATCTGAAAATGCACATGTCCTTCACATGAACTGCTACTTTCGCAAAAGTCAATGGTGGAGTCAACAATAATGACCAGCAATCATCAAATTTCATCAAAGTGGCCTATCTAATTCTAGAAAATAGAAATGGGCCAAAATCTATTAGTAGCTCACAGATAGAGCCACCAAGTTTACACATGAGAAGCCCCACCCAGGTCGTTAACATACTGACCACTCAAATGGACTCACGACCTCACTATGCCAAATTACTAATCAGAATGCAAAACACTTATCAACGGCGCTAAATACTAATCCGACTCCCCAGGTACGAACCACATGGCCGTTCACTGATCGATTAAAAAAAACGAACTCCCAACGCCGTCCGGGAATTTGAGAAGTTATTAGCGAGCGAGTTCGACTACCGGAGGGAACCGGGGAGCCGGCTACTTCCTTGACCTCCTGCTCGAGCGAGGCGGAGGCCCTGAGGGTGCGGGGCCTCCGGCGTCGGAGCGAGCGGGGCACCCGCAGCGCGCAGGGTCCGGGGGCGGCGAGGTGGGCGGAGCTGGCCGGCGGCGGCGCGGCGCGGCGGGCGGAGGGGGAGCCCCGCAGAGTGAGGGTCTGCATTTGCATGGCGGCGGGGGGTGGTAGCGGGAGGGGTGGTGCCGCGGCGGGTGGCTGCGGATGGGGTTGGGGGGCTTTGTAAGGACGGGCGGGCAGCGGGAGGCTCGGGAGTGGCGGTGGAGCCCCGCTAGATAACGGCCACCGGCTCGACCTGGCTCGGGTGGGTGTGCCGCTGCCAAGGAAGCCACGTCGACCGCCGGCGCCGGCCGCGGTTGGAAATGTGGGAGGAAAATCACCTTATTTTTTTCGCTTTTTCTCTTTTAAAGTAGCAGTATATGCCACGTGGTGTTCCTTTGTTCGCTCAATTTTTCTTTTTTGAAAATGGAAAATTGGTGGTAAGGGAACGAGTATCGGAGGAGACCTGAAGTACTGGAATTTTTGGCAGAGTACTGGAAGAGCCTTTTTTGGGGGCCAGGGTACTGGAAGAGAGTTATGAAAGGAATTGTACCCTAGAAAAGTAAAAAGTTTTAGAATTAAACTGAGGACTTTTGAGTTTTGAAGTTATGTGGAAACACCTCTACTTTTCTTAATAATTGAAAATTTGGCTAAAACCTTTGTACGCGAATCCTTGTCATTTCACACTTTCCAACACATATTTTCTCATGCTTTTTCAAAAATGCTCCTAGCCTTTTCTTCTTTTTACCTTGTTATCGCTACATCATAAAATGATGAAACATACGAACATAAACCCTACATAAAAATAATCAAAACTGCCCTAAAAAAATCAAACCTAATAAATCCATGAACCATCAGTCCGTCACCACGAACAGGCCGGCGTGGTTGTGTTCACTTGGGTGTGTTTTCTTTTCTTGGTCTAATGACACACAACTCGGTCTCCTGAATATTTTAGAAAAAGAAAACTATCACCATGATGATGCTAACTCATAAATCATAAAAAAATGTTATTGCCTACAACAATTGATAAGTGCTGTTATTTTTTCATTCTAGTTAAACATCATATTTGGGCGGCTGTAGTAGCATCCATAATGGGATAAAAATGATCCCCGTAGAGTTGGAAATAAAATAAGTTGTAAAAACCTATTAAATGGAAGTATAAAACTATGGAAGTATGGATCTAAGTGAAGATCTCAGAAATTGTTTTCTCTTTCTTTTTGCTGAAAGTCCCTCGAATGCAAAGAATAATCCGAAAAACTAATTATATTAATTTACAGGTGCTCTGTAAAGACTAGCATTCTAATCTATATAGCCCATAAAATAGTGAAATAAAATCAGCACCTAAAGCCTGCAATGAAGACAATTGAACATAAGAAACGGCAAAGTACGAAAAACCAAGATTTAAATTGTGCCCTGAGCATGTATAAATAAGAGAAACAGAAAAAAAACCTTTAAAAAAAAACCTTGATTGTATATGCAGCAGAAATCCAGCAGCAGTAGAAATGAAAAGCAAACTACACCGGGCAATGCCTCCTGCAGCCAAAATCAGCAAATCTAGTGCATTCTTCCTCTTCATCTATGGCGGTGAGTCGACTCATGAGAATAAAAAATAGTTAGGCATGTCCTGATGATTCGATTGATATTTTCCTCCAGTAGTTGATTTGGTACTGAGCCCACCATCAAATAAAAGAACATGTACTTCTTCTATGTTGCTCGCTCACGGGAGGTCACTACAAAAATCTTATAATCCATGAGGATTGAATTTCGTCACATAATACATGACGGTCGAATTTCGTCACATATTACTAAAAATTATTATAAAATAATATCTATAACGATCTCAAATTTTATCATGTATTGAGCGTCACAGATTACATCTTGTGACGTTTAAACTGAAATCATCACAGATTAACTCAATCCATGACATTTTGGAAACGTCATAAAATAGCCTTAGGCCCGCGCAGCCCAGCCCAAGCCTGTTATTTATGACAAAAATAAACGTCACGGATTCAATTGCCACATTACACATAGATGACATGGAGGATGACGTGGCTGCTGGCATGGATGAGAAGGTGTCTGCTGATGTGGCAATGATGACATGGCTGGTTATGTGGCTGCTGACGTGGCTGGTTACATAGCTGATGTGGACGATGCTGATGACAGGGATGATGACGTGGATGATGATGTCACAACCGCAGCCCATTTGTTATTGGGACATCTTAGACGTGGGCCACTAAGTTGGGCCAAAATTTTATGGACCCACTAAAAATTTTCAGCCCAATAATTTCACCATATAAAGCAATCGCAGACCAAATACAACAGCATCACATCAACAGACTACATATATTTTTTAGTCTAGCATCACTACCAATCCAACATGGCATTTAAGCCACTCCAGCAACAGAAACCACAAAAGACAGGTTCAGCAAAATAAAACAAGATGCAGCCTTGTACTTTCTTGCCCTTGATGCCTTGCTGGATTGCTGCTTGTTGCTGACCGAGAGCAAAATATTTCTTGAGCCCCTGATGACCTGTCAGATTGCTGCTTGTTGCTGACCGAGAGCCCCTGACATGCAAATATTAAATCCATGTAAAAGTTCATATTGCATTTTCCACAAACACAGGAGATAGGTAAAAATATTTGCAACACTATGCAGTGGTGTACCATATACTGGATGCTCATGCAACGTTTCTTTAACTTGGAAATGAACTCCTCTAAAGAAAAAATGATATACTATAACATAGAAAACTGGATATCAGATGATAAAAATGAAAGGCAAGATTCAATTCTTGTTCCATATGTTCAGTTAGACATTTGAATGAATATCTGACATGCAAATTGTTGAAACAAAGAGGAAGCCATGCTGGCCACTAATGGCCACCATTTAAATTTGAGTGGACCGGCAAGAAAGAATACCACTGTGTACGACACAATGCTTGCAAATACCACTATTCAGGGAAGCATGCATTCATGCAATAGACAGTGAGAACTGACATACAAGGATAAAAAACATTCAGATAATCTAGAATTATACCTTGGCAACTGAAGCTACCGCCCAACACCACTTGAACATGTTCGCCCGGGGTGAGGAATCGCATCGCTCTATCTCATCTGCAGAGAGACGCAGCGTTCAGGGGATCCCCAATTGTGATTGCGAGTCATCTGGGGTTGCCCCGGTCAGTCCGCGTAATAAGTGCTCCGTAGCGGCGCCAGCTAAGCATCTCCAGCGTGGAATATCGAGGGCGGCGTGACCTGTCATGTCAGCTCACTGCGGTGGTGCTCCCTTCTCTCCTCTTGTGAAGGTTTCCCTTCTTTTGAGGCGGAGCCGTGCGTCACGCAGCAAAACTGGCTCGCCGGACAGGAGGGTACATGAACGGCTATAGAGGCCTCTAGAGCCTCATTTTGAACTCATCCCAACCTGAGCCGTGAGTGAGCCCTGCCTCGAATAAGGGAGTTGCTTTTAGCCCGTGTGTGTCCGCCTAATGGAGCCGATGGTTCCTTCAGCATCTGGTGCTAGAAGAATGCTTGCGAGTGGCAAGGGATAGCACGCGGGTGACGCCATCCACCCGGGCTTTTCGCAAGCTCGATCCTCCAAGCGTTCTGCTTGGGTGATCGAGCTAAGCGGGTGCGCAGGTAGGGCACCGTCTCCGTCGGGCAAGTGGCGCAACTTCCCCAGGCGCCTTGTACGACCAAGGGGGAGGCGTCGGCTCCTGGCGGAGGATGTGTTAGTGCTTCCACTAGCCGGGTACAGGTATAAGGAGGAACTCCTCAACCCTTCTTGGCACGGCGCGTGCCTACGAGAACTGCCTGGGTCCCGAGTGGGTTTGGCTTCCCCGTGTGCCTCAACCTCAGCTCGCATCGTCGGAAGGCTCGTTCTTCCTAGGCGGCTGAGGTTGGGATACAGCTCCTCGCTGTCGTTTAAGATGGCAAAGGAGTTCGGCCAGCGGCGGCGGCGGATGGACTACTCGCCGTTATCCCCTGCCAGGTTGTCCTCGAGGAAGGGGGTGCAAGAAGAAGGCTTGCGAGGAAGATGTTCCTACCAAGCTTCCCGCGCTTGTAGCAGCCCACCTTGAGGTTCCAGCTTTACCATCCTTGTGGTGGTAACGGGTTTTTGTATTTTGTAATGGCCATGGGCTGACCGTGCTTTGTAACACTCATTTGCCAAGAATAAAATGTGTTTATTCTGGAGCATTTTGTACATGTTGCGCCCGACAGGGAGTCCGGTTAGGGGCTGGCATTTTGCCGTTCTTCCTGAGTGGAAAACGTGTTACCCCGATCCACAGCAGTCATTGTCATGAAGAAAGGCGGTCGGGTCGGTGATGTCATGAGTGTGCACGCATAGAGGTGGCCCCGTCCGCGGTCTCCACGACCGGAGGGGTTGAGTCGGTGTCACTTGCTTCGATGCCCCAAGTTACGTGCTCGGTGAGCTCCTAATGGGTGTTCCCGGATAAAAATTCCGGGCATCTGAGTGGAATCTGGGTCCATTGTTCGTGACCGGGTTGGCATAGCCTGTAGGTGGCATTTTACTGCTCCGTGACCCGCCTCCTAGTAGATGCCCGAGTCATCCGACCGACTCAGGTGGCTCGCTGGCCTCTTCTCGATGGAGATTCTGTGGGCATGGCTCGAGGTCCGGATCGGATGGGAAGGTTGAGATGACCCGGATTGCTGCCTGAGTAGACCGGGCAAGGGCCGATGGGCCTTGAGTCCTCCATGAACAGGCCTTCAAACCTCGGTCAGTCGGATTCCTGAGTCGGGATGTGACGGCATGCTTTTGGGTTTTTAAGTATTTCGAAAACTAAGCAATCAAATGCATATATCGAATGAGGGCATGGCCTACTGAGGCTTACCCGGGAAGTTGGAGTACCGGTGGATGTTTTTTGGGGTACGTGTCGGGGGCGACCCTACCATGTCACGGAAGATAATGGGGTGCCCGCTCTGCCATGATTTCCGAGATCAGTGGAGTGTAATCGCGATGCCGCTTTTTCCTATCATAATTTAATTCGAACGGGAGGGGAGACGGTTTGTAAATTTTCCTCTTTCTGCGGAGACCGAGGCATCATGCGCCGCATGGTGCTAGGGCCCCATTATAAAACTCTACCATCCGAGCCAAACATTCTCACCTGCAGCTTGTTTTTCCATTCAGAAGAAAAGGAAAGGTCCTCCCATCTTCCTTGCCCTTTAGCGAGATGGTGGGAGAGAAGCGCCCAGCGGATGAGGGCTCCAGTACTCCGCCTCGGGGGCCACCGCCCCTCCGGAAGACTCTGTGCCGTCAGGGGTAAGCATTGCTCACCCTGTCGCTGCGCTCCTTGGTTGCGGTTAGTGATGTTTTGGCTCTATGTTCATGCAGGGCTATCTCCACAGGTCCTCAAGGCTTCATCACCACATGCGGAGTGGTTGGGGGACCCTCTGCGGCCACAGCTTCAATGTTGTCAGGGTCGTCCTCCTCACCTGAGTCCGACACGAGCTGGCGAAAGG
This sequence comes from Panicum hallii, assembly GCF_002211085.1. Lineage (NCBI taxonomy): Eukaryota > Viridiplantae > Streptophyta > Magnoliopsida > Poales > Poaceae > Panicum > Panicum hallii. The sequence goes on along the minus strand of NC_038042.1, from coordinate 11,042,812 downwards.
AGATACTGGACCTCGTTCATGAGGCGTCCGAGGGTAGGGGCTGGTATTCGGACATGACATGGGAGGTGAGCAGCCTGGAGGCCAATCTCGCCGCCGTGTAGGACACCCTCCGCGCTTCGGAGGAGGAGACGGCTTCGGCCCTGGCCGGGGCAGCGGACGCCCACGCCCGGGCAGCAGGTGCGTTCCTTATAGCGAGGGCTTCTATTTGTTTTTATTTTTGAAGTGGTTGTAGCATCATTGTCCCTCCACTTTTTTGGTTTGGAGATGGAGGTGGCCGCTTCTAGTCTTGAGGCGGACGAGCTGCACTGCCGCCTGAATGACCTGGAAGACTACCACAAGACTCTTTCCCGCATAGCGCATGATGAGGTGAGGGTGGTGAGGCCGAAAGGGTACCTGTTGTCCGACCGTCTCCGGTCCTTGCCGCGCCAGGTTAGGGATGCGGTGGCGTTAGGTGTTCGCCAGGGGGGCCGCTAGCGTGCTGACCTCGGTGTGGGTCGTTTCGGCTGGGATCTGGCCGGGTTGGAGCCCAGGTTCCCTGCGGCGACCGGCCCCTAGGAGCGGAGGGCGCTGATGAACATGTTCACCGGAGCCGCTGCCATAATCGCCGTGGAGGTCAACATCGACGACATCTTCATGAGGGGCGCTGACCCAAGATAGGACAGTGCCTAGGTGGCTCTTGCGGTTGAAGTAGTGGCGGTTGCGTCAACTTTGAGCCTTTTTATGTATATGCTTGGAACAACGTGTGCCGGGGACTTGAAGTACCCTCAAGTGGATGACTAAAACTAATCATTTTTTAATTTGATGATGTTTAAGGGGCTCGTCTCGCCTGTTGTTAAATGCCATTCGGGCGCGTGGCCTAGGGGGACTTACTAGGAAAGTCAGAGCGTCGCCCCGCTTTTTGCGCCCATGCCATGGTCGTGGTGGGCCCCTGCTCCTGCACCGTGGTCCATTGGTTGGGCTTCCACAGGGTGCCTCCCTTTAAAGAGGGAGGACCAGGGGTCGTCGTCTTCCTTATCTTTCTGTTTGCCTTGTTCTAATCGCCGCCGCCGGCCTTCATCTCCCCCATTTTCCGATCATGATTGCCCCTCCCCTTCTCCTCCCTCATCGCGCCTAAGGAGGAAGAGGGAGAGAGAGAGAGAGAGAGAGAGAGAAAGAGAGAAGCCGTTCCGCCTCCTCTTTCCCAATCACGATGTCGTACTGGAGGCCATCGACTGTGGAGGAGTCGCAGCTGGAGGATCTCGCGGTGAAAGGATTGGTGCCGCCGAAGGTAGTGGCACACTGGAGGGCTCCCCCGGTGGAGCACGAGGAGCTGCATCCTTATCCCGGCGAGATCGTGAGCTTTCTCACGTTCCACGAGCGCGGGCTCGGGCACCCGGCGCAACCGTTCCTGCTTGTCCTGCTGAACGAGTGGGGGGTGGAGCTGCAGCACCTCAATCCGAATGGGGTGCTGCACATCCCAGGCTTCATCACGCTCTGCGAGGGCTTCCTCAGGATTGATCCGCATGCGAATCTATTCCAAGCCTTCTTCCACGAGCGAGGTCTGACAGTGAAGGGGACCCTCTACCTGCGCCGGTCGGGGGCTTCGGCCTACAAAAGATGTCTCGCTGTCGAGGGATTACTCGGCGTACACCCCCGCGGATTCGAATTGGGGGTGGTATGAAGAATGGTTCTACATCAGGAACCCAGTGGAGGTGCCATTCCTAGGATTCATGGGGGCGCGTCCAGTGAAGCAGGACAGCTTGACATTTGGCCCTCGGCCTCGGAGAAGGGGTGCATGGTGTTTCTCGAGAAGGCATTGCGGAAGTGCATCATGAAGGAGGGGCTAGATGGGGTGTGGCTCTTTAGCACCATCCGCGCCCGCCATGTTGTTCCTCTGGCCGTGAGGATGACCAGGATGTGGGAGTACACTAGCCCCACGGATCCCGACCGAGTGTCATCGGAGGAGATGCCCAACGACGAGGTGTGGTCTTGGGTGGAGTTGGTCCTCAAGGTGGGGAATCAGCAGATCATCAGCGGTCCGGATGCCTTTGATGAGGGGCACCCGCCGAATTTGGTGAGTTTTTCTCCTCTCCTTCTTCTTGTTGGTTCTCTTGTGCCCGATTGGCTCCCAAGTTCCTCTCGATTTTCCAGGGACTCAGTCATCCTCAATCCCACCCGCGTTTGTCTAAGGGGGCAGCTGGCATGGCTAAGCAAGCCGCTCTGGTGGCGGCTTCCCTAGCCAGAAAAAGAAGAAAGCCAAGAAGGCCAAGAGAAGGCAAGAGATGGAGATGGAGATTGCGTGTCAGATCCGGATGGGAGAAGATCATGACGACATCCAAGAAAAATAAGAGCCGGAGCCCTCAACCGACTCCGATGACGGCGACTGTTCTAAGGAGGAAGAGTCAGAGTCGGGGGACGCTGGCTCATTCGTGGTAAATCCTCACGACATTGCAGGGTCGAAGATTCCCGAGGGGTCCGGGACATCCGCCAGCACTCCAGAGGCAAGAAAGCGCGTCGTGGAGGACGATGCGACATCGAGGGAGGAGGCAAAGTGGGCCGTAGTGGAAGAACGTCCGGGGGTGCCGCATTTGCCATCTCCCTTGGAGCTGTGCGAGGATGAGTCAGGGCAACGCCCCGGTCCGGAAGTGCGCCCGATGATGATGAACGTGACCGAGATGCCCCGTGAACTACAAAATGCTGCGCCTCAGGAATCAGCAGGGTTCGCCTCGGGCTTGAGCCATGCAATAGGGCATGGTTTCTTGTCCCCGCCGGGCGTCCGAAGGTTCAGGATGCTTGGACCTCCTCCAATTGGACGGGCGTCGAGGTAAGAGGACCGCTTTTGTGGTTTCGCCTCTTATTTCAGGATGTTTTTTGTTTACTCCGCTTCTGTTTGCAGCGACTTGATGACGATCACCCTTGGGGCTGTTTTGGAGCATGTGCCATGGAGACCCATCCTGGCGTGGTTCGCTCCGACCCGAGGAGTGGATCTGGAACTAGTTTCCACGGGCAGGCCACTGGTGTTTGAGGTGATCCTTTTACAGTCCGGTACTGCCGGTACGGAGGTGACCGTGGCAGTACCTCCCCCATCAGGTGTGAGAGAGGAGAAGAGATTGCGGCCCCCGAGTCCCCGAGTGGAGGAGCATACGGTTCGCCTGCATGTTCCAAGCTGGAGGAGGACGAAGGGGCTACGCCGTCGTCTGCGAACATGGTCACTGAGACCGAGGGCAAGGGGGCTCAGGGTTAGGCGGACAAGCGCCTCTCCCAATCAAGCGGTCTCCCAATCAAGCAGTCCCCTAGCACAGCAGGCAATGCTGGAGGAAGGTCAAGAGCGGGCAATGGTCCCTATTTCCAGCCCGTCCGGCTCAACGAGCGGGTCGGTCGGGGAGTGGGCGTGGCCCGACCCTAGCAAGCCGGGTGAGGCTTGATTTGTCCTACGCGATGAGCGGGAGGTGAAACTTTGGGATCTTCTCGAGCAAAGCGGGTAGTCAGCCTGCGATGAGCTCACCGCCGCAGAATCGGGGCTCAAGGAAGCCCTTCCTAGGGTCAAGGTTGCTCGGCGGACCGCGTCCGGTGAACTGCTAAGTCTTGTTCAGGTGAGTCTTAACGGCCCTTTTCTAGTTTTTGGTGGGTAGCCTGACTTGGCATTTTTAACTTCTTGTTTTGAAGAACTTGGGAAGGATTTCGTTAAAAAAATCCCGATTCCTCCGAGAGGAGCACCCTCGGCTTGGGCAAGGGGCAGCGGTGCAACGATGGGTCATGGAGCTGACCCACGAATTAGAGGCTTCTCGGGCATCGGTGCTCCACGAGAGTGGCCGCGAGACTGCTGCCGAGCTGGAGCTTGCCACGTCCTGATCAGCTCTAGGCGTGAAGCAGGCGGTGTTGGGAGCAGAGTGGGCGGCCCGAGCGTTTGCTGAAGGGCAGGCTCAGTCCAGGGGATAGCATATCACCGAGTTAGAGATGACGCAGTCCCAGAGGGAAGAGGGGGTCAAGATTTTGAAGGCGGCCGCGGCCGGTGAGTGGTTCTTTCCTCCCATCCCCTCTATTCTGTTTTGCATTCTGTGGCCCCTAACCTTTTCTTTGTTCATGTTTAGAGCTTGGAACGAGGAACGGTCTCCTGAAGAGCGCTCTCATCGCTGACCTCTCGCAGATCCCGGGTGAGGTGGTGGGGCTCATCACCGATGGAGTCTTCCACGGCGCCTTGGGGGTGTTGACGTTGGTGGCGTCTCACTACCCGACCCTGGACTTTAGGGCAGTCGGGAGGGGCTACGCTGCGAGTGGTCCATCGACCAGCTCTGTGAACTCGAACAGAGCTTGGAGTTGGTCATGACGGCGATAGCGAAGACGACCACCGCGGAATGGGTGAAGGAGGCTCGACGCAGGGAGAGGGAAGTGACTCGGTGCAGAGGCGGTGTCCAATCTACAAAAGTCAGGCCGAGCGCTGCCCCAGCTGAGCCGGCTCTTGATCAAGGAAATCCTCCAGTCGACCCTACAACATGGCTCCTCTCATCCGCATCTTCTGCCAACGCGGACGAGGCGCCGAAGTAGAAAGTTTTATGATTAGCTTTTTTTTAGAAACTTGGAGCGGGAGGCTTAAAGGAGCCCCCAAGTGAACATTCTTAAGTGTTTGCAGTTACTTTAACTGATGTTTGTTTTAATGATGTTTGGGAAGCATGTCCCGCCCGTATCCCTTTGTTTCATAGAATGATTTTTTGCCTTCGCACTTTCCCTTTCGAACCTGCTCGCTAACCGTATGCTACAGCGTGTAGGCTGGGGCTGGCTCGAGCGGCGTCAGCTGCTAGTCCGCTGTAGGTTGTGATGAGGGCTCAGTAGGTTAGGTGCCCCAATAGAAATCACTTAGGTAGCACTGGAGGAACGGGTCGCCCTTTCGTTCGGGGAAAAGAGGTTGCCTTTCTGTATGTGAGTTTTAGAAGGAAAGAGGGGGTAACGGTGCTCATGGCGGTGTACCCCCATGGGGGCCCCGAGCGACCCGGGCCGGGGCGCTGTAGGAGTCATCGTTCGAAAAAAAGTGTATGAAAGGACTAAATTTAAGGGAAGGAGTGACGTAACTGGTTAATGCTCAAGTGTTGGTGAGGATGTTGCCGTCACTATCCTTCAGTCGGTAGGTTCCTGGCTGGACCACTTCCATGATCGTGTACGGTCCTTCCCAGGGCGGAGTGAGCTTGTGCTTGTCCTTAGTCGACTGTGCTCTCCTCAGCACCAAGTCGCCAACTTCGACGGTTCTTCCCCGAATTTTCCTCACGTGGTACTTGTGAAGGGTCTGCTGGTAGCTTGCCGAGCGGACCAGGGCCATCTCCTGGGCCTCGTCCAACAAGTCAACCGCGTCCTGCTGAGCCTCCATGGCTTGGTCATGGTTAGAGGCCTGGACCCTTGAAGCGTCATGGTCTAAATCAGAGGGTAGCACGGCTTCCGACCCATAAGTTAGGAAGAATAGGGTGAATCCTATGGACCGATTGGGGGTTGTCCTCAAGCTCTAGAGGACGGTTGGGAGCTCCTTGACCCATCGGACAACAAACTTGTTGTGCTGGTCGAAGATGCAAGGCTTGAGTCCCTGGAGGACCATGCCATTCACCCTTTCAACCTACCCATTAGTGCGAGGGTGTCCGACTGACGCCCAGTTGATCTTGATCCCGTACCCATCAGTGAAATCCAAGAACTTCTTGCCCGTGAAGTTGGTCCCATTGTCCGTGATGATGGTGTTGGGCCCACCAAACTGGTAGATGATGTCAAGAAAAAACTTGACAGCTTCTTGGGAGCTGGGCTTGACGATCGGTTTTGCCTCAATCCATTTGGTGAACTTATCCACCGCGACGAGCAGGAGGGTGAAGCCACTAGGAGCCTTCTTGAGAGGCCCGACCATGTCGAGACCCTAGACCGCAAACAGCCATGTGAGGGGGATGGTCTGAAGCGCCTTCGCTAGTAGGTGCGTCTGCCTGGCGTAGAATTGGCACCCCTTGCACGTGCGGACGAGTTCTTCCATGTCACATAGTGCGGTTGGCCAGTAAAAACCCCTAGCGAAAGGCTTTGCTGACCAGTGAGCGCGGGGCTACATGGTGCCCACAAATGCCAGAGTGGATCTCCAAGAGGAGTTCCTTGCCTTGTTGGCTTGGGATGCGACTTGATAGCAGCGCGGGGGGCGTACTTGATATCATAGCCCATGAGCTCGAGTGCCCTTTTGGAGATATGTCCCGTAGCATCACGGCTATGGACGACCTCATCGAGAGGGAACGAGGTGATGACGGTGACCTCATGATCGGTGAAATAGTGCTGCAGCTTTTTAGTTGCCATGAGCATGGCGTATAAGAGCTTCTGCACCTGCTTGTAGCAGGCTTTGGTCTCGGTGAGTACTTCGCTGATGAAGTACACCGGTCGTTGGAACTTTAGCACATGGCCCGGCTCCTCCCTTTTGACCACAAGAGCGGCGCTGACCATGTGGGTGGTTGCTGCAAGGTAGAGTAGGAGGGGTTCTCGTCGCTCGGGAGCGACGAGGACTGGAGTCAAGGTTAGTAAGGTCTTGAGGTTGTCCAAAGCCTTCTGGGCTTCTTCCGTCCAGATGAACGTGTCCAACTTCTTGAGGAGTTTATACAGGGGCACTCCCCGCTTGCCAAGTTGGGAGATGAACCGACTTAGGACGGCCAAACAGCCGGTGAGCCGCTGCATGCCTTTCACGTTGCAGATGGAACCCATCCGGGTGATGGTCGTGATCTTTTCGGGATTGGTCTCGTTGAACCTTTGGAGCTTAGCGAACATGGCATCTAGGGTGGCAATCAGATCTCCCGCGCAAGGTGCTTTCACCACTATGTCATCCACGTAGACGACGACCGTGGGCTTCGGTGGCTTGAGCTGGTCGGGCTGCCGGGGCGGGTCGATCTGATCAGCAAAACACTTCTGCATGCAATGTTGGTAGGTGGCGCCGGTATTTTTAAGGCCGAACTGCATGGTGAGGTAGCAGTATGTGCCGAACGGGGTGGTGAAAGATGTCACGAGCTGGTTGGACTCTTTCATCGCAATCTGGTGATGGCCCGAGTAGGCATCCAGAAAAGAGAGGATTTCACATCCTGACGTGTAATCAACTATTTGGTCTATACGTGGCAAAGGAAAAGGATCCTTGGGACATGCCTTGTGAAGGCTAGTATAGTCAACGCATATTTTCCATTTCCCATTCTTCTTTTTTATAAGGATGGGATTGGCAAGCTAGTCGGAGTGGTACACTTCCTTGACGAAACCGGCTGCCAGGAGCTTGGCAATCTCCTCACCTATGGCCTGGCACCTCTCGTCATCAAAGCGGCGTAGGCATTGGTGCACGGGTTTGGAACTCGGCTTAATGCGAAGCTCGTGCTCAGCGACCTCCCTCGGAACACCTGGCATGTCAGAGGGCTTCCATGCGAAGGCATCATGATTGGCATGTAGGAAATCAACGAGCGCACTTTCCTTATGTTTGTTTAGTAGTGACATGTCGGGGCTGATGGATGATAGTAAGAAAATGTGGCCCATAAAACTCCATGTTAGTGCAATAAAGTCGAGAGTGGATGCAATGGCAGCACCGTCTGAGAGTGCTAGAGATGTATGTGGAGCTTGCACACGCATGGAGGAGGTGGTGGGGGTGGGGGGTTGAGAACTTTGCAAAGATGCAACTGTGGTCATCGGACCCTCGAAGATAGAGATGGGAGCACCTGATGCACACACTACTATTGTCACACCCGATTTATAAGAACATAAATCGAGCAATCATATATGCGCCAGGATCAAGTCACGCATATATACAACAGATTATCAAGATATCACAACACATGTCACGAATAAAAACGTATAAATTATAAAATGAATATCTTTATTACAACTGAATCAAGAATCAGTTCAAGGAATGCGGAAGCGTAAAATAAGTACATGAAGAGTAGGGCGCCACAGGGACGTCAACTGGGAGACAACGCCTAGAAATCGTCGAGTGCGCTGATGTAGTCCTCCACGTCGCCTGGTACTGAGCAGCAATCGAAGATGTCCAAGAGAATAGAAGAGTAGAGAGGCAAGCGTGAGTACAAACTCGTACTCAACAAGTATAACACGAGTATGAGGCTCTAGGGTTAGCTGACTCAACTGCATTAGATTTTAATCTTGGCAAATTTTATTAAAACTATTTACTATAAGTGGATGAATTACCATAAACCCAAATTGCATAAGAAATTAATCAATATTAATTAAGAACTACTGAGAACCCTCCAAACCAAAACCACCCGGGGAATCTCCCTAATCAAAGGTTGATAACCCCACTAATCAAAAGGAGGATCTGGGCCGCTCATGACTGTGAGCACAGCTGATATATCAGTTTTACACTCTCGAGAGGTTGCACAACTTTACCCACAAGTCGTGAGCTACGCTAGTTGTTCATCATACTTTCTTAGGTGAGATGGCTAGCAAGCACACTACGAGACTGTTACAAAGGATCACGTTGGTAAGGCGTAACCGCTAAGGATTCTGGATCAGCGACGATGGGGCCCACCTCCGGGGGTACAAGACACACAGCACAGACCAAGCCGGAGGAGCAGGGACCATTGAAGCTTACCACCCCTCTTGCTCACGCGGGTAAGTTACTCCCGAACCAACACGACCTAATTAGTAAGTCAAGACCGTCCCATTCCAGTCTTGTGGTTGCGCGGTTGTCCCAGGTTGTCGCTCTATGAACCGGTCCTTATGGAGAGTGGCCAACCAAGCACTAAGCACTGTGCTGGCCCCCTAAACCATGTTTCTATCAAAAACATCTTTTAAGGAGACGTGAGCCACTCAAGCACACAGCACAGAGGGCCACTCTCAGGATTAATTTGCATAGATCCATTAGTCAAATTTAATTAAAAAGGACCAACATATGTGAGAGCGCAGCACCTAACAAAACTAACCACAATGCAACCCAAGGATAAATATTTAAGGATAAAGGTGGCTAGAAAATCCTTATAGGTATACAGAATTAAAATGCAGTATGAAATTGGATTTAAAAGTGATAGGATGTTCATGTTATACTTGCCTTCCTCAAAGTTCTCCTGCTGCTGCTCAAAAGCTTCAGAAGATGGTGGCTCCTGGTACTCGTCCAAAGGCTCCGCGTCTACTCACGATCATCAAGCATAGTCCACACATACACACATGCACAAACAATAGTAAACTATAAGAAAACAGTACACCAATACAATAGAACAGCACACAAAACTGGCCTAGAATTATTCTACGCGTTACAATGATTGCGTGGACGTAAAGAACACCTAGAACGGAGCTAAGACGCGAAATCTACGCTTGAAACAAGGTCCAGGGACTTTTCTGCGAGAAAAACATAACTTCCAGGGGTTCTGGGCAAAAACCAGGGACCTCAACGTAATTAAAGGCTAGACGCAGGGGCTAGCTTGCAAAAACTCCAAGAAAGGACTGGAAAACCTAAATCTAGAGAGCTCAGGGGTCTAAAGGGAAGAAAAGGGCCTATCTGTAATTATTTTTGAGCTACGGATGGACTGCGGGTTGATTTCTCTAAAAGACAGGGGCTCTTTAGCAAAAAGGCAAGGCGGAAGGGGTATCCTTTATTCTGGATCGTCGGATCTAATCCCAACGGCCCGGATTAGATCCATCTCGCGAAGGGGTACGCGCGCACTGTGGCCGTCGGATCCAGATCTGACGCTCCTGACTCTCACTTCCCTTGGATCTAATACGGTGCGCTGGATCGAAGACGGACGGCTCAGATTTAAAACAAGGGGCGAACCGGTACATGCGATTCGGGTCCCTCGGATCTTGATCTCACGGCTCAGATCTACCCCGGCTCGATCTAATCCCGTCCGTTAGCCTCGGATCCTACGGCTTGGGGCTTCTGGGCGCTCGGGGCGGTGGCGCTGGTCGCCGGTGACCAGTTCCGCGGCGGCGCGCGGCTCGGGCTCGCCGGAGCTCGGCGTTCCCGCCGCTTCAGTGGCCCAACCTTCACGACTTCAAGCCCAGAAGCATCACCGAGGCTTAGGGAATCGATCTAGGGCTACAGCTGGGCCTAAAGGGGCTCGGGCTTCGCGCGCGACGGTGAGGGGCGGCGGACAACGCCGGCGTGCGCGCGTTCCGGCCTCGGGGGTGGTCTATGATCTACGACACCTGGCGCATCATGACCAGAAGGGACGTGCGGTGCTCACCTAGGAGTTGTGGGGGCCTGAGCTGCGATGGAAGGAGGAGGACGACGACGACCGGCGGCGGAGGGGTCGGGCTCTCGCGGAGGAAGGTGATGCCGAGGTGGCCGGGACCCTTGACTTGCGTAGATCGGCTCCGGGGACTCCTGTGGGGGTGCTCAGGGGGTTAAGGGGGATCCACGAACGCCGGCGGCGATGAATTGGGACGGCGGAGCGACTCACCGGCGGCGGCTTCGTCGTGAATTCCCGTCGATACAGAGGCGTAAGATCCAATTGCTAGGCCTGGGCAGCTTCTGGATGGTGAGAGGGAGCGGACACGGGGGTTGTGGGGGTCCGGGGCGCGGCAGAGCGACGGCTCGGTGGCGAGGTAGAGAGGGCGACGCGACGGAGCAGAGGGCGGCGGCGCTGGAAGTCTTCGGTGGCGGCTAGGGTTAGGGTTCTGGGTACCCGGGCGCAGGGGTTCCCCTTTTGTGGAGCGGCGGAGGGCACATTGGCGTGCGGGCCCGAGGCGAGGGAGCTCGCCGGAAGTTTTGAGGGCCGTTGCGCCGGAGAAGAAAGGGGAAGAGAGAAGGAGTGCTGACGCGCGGGGCCGGCCTGGCAGAGAGAGAAAAGGGAGAGGAGAGAGCGGGTGCGCGAGCGGGGAAGCTGGCGCCGACAGGTGGGCCCGGGGTGGCAGCGAGAGAGAGAGGAGGGAGCGCGTGGGGTGGCCGGGCTGAGGGGGAAAGTGGGCCGGGGCGTGGCCCATGCGGAAGGAAGAGGGGAGAGGGGGAGGGAGAGCTGGGCCGGGCCAAGGAGGAGGTTTGGGCTGCCTTCTTTTATTCCTTCTCCTTTCCTTTTCTTTTTTATACTCTAATCATTCAAACAAATCTAGTTGAATTCAAATAAATTTGAATTCAAACTCTATACACTCCACACAAATAAAACCAATGCTCCAGCATGAATGCACAAACAAGTTGATCCTATCGTAAATTTTAATTACTTGCGTTATAAAATTACTTTAAATGCAAGATAAATTAGAGAAAATCCTGGAAATTTTATTTAAGAACAAATAAATTCCTCAAAATTTGGGAAAATTACATTAGGGTGTTACAACTATAGAAAATATTTTCAGCACTATTATTTTCACTACTGGTTTTGCTAGAACATGTGGTGGAACATTTTCACCATCGGTTCCATTTTCACTGCTGGTTCTAGCCACGTGCTGGAGGTGAAAATGAATGAATTTCAGTGCTGGCTCCAGCAATGGGCTAGCATAAAAAATGTACAGTATAAATCCTCCCTCCCACCCCCTTCTCCTACTCGACTCCACCACTTCCTATTACCATTTTTGCAATCATTTCTCATCAAAATGCTTGAGATTGCGGACCACTTTTAAAGTATGGACATCTTCAATTCATTGCTTGTTTCATCAGTTAGATTTTGAATTTTTAGTTTGAATTTGATTGAGAGGCTTTGTTCATGTTATAGGCAAAATTTACATCAAAATGCTTAAGAGGCTAATGAATTTTGAAGTATAGACATAACCCACTTGTTTCATGATTAGAAGTTAGCAACCCATTAAATTATTTGCATGTAGATTTGAAATTTTAGGTTGAATTTGATGGGGAGGCTTTGTTCATGCTAGAGACAAAAGTTTACATCAAAATACTTAAGGAGGCTAATGAATTTTGAAGTATGGATATAATCCACTTATTTTATTATTGGTATGTAGCAACCCATTCAATTCGTTTCTTGTTTCATTGGCTAGAATTTGAAATTTTTTGTTCAATTGATGGAGAGCATTTGTTCATATTAGAGGCAAAAATTACATAAAAATGCTTATAGAGGCCAATGAATTTTGAAGTATGGACATAACCTACTGATTTTATGCTTGGTAACTAGCAAGCCATTCAATTATTTGCTTGCTTCATTGGTTAGATTTGAATTTTTATATCACATTTGATGGAAAGTCTCTTTTTTTCATACAGAGGCAAATTTTACATCAAATACTTTAGATGACTCTTGAATTTTGAAGGATTCACATAACCCACCTTTTTTTAAGGTTGGTAACTAGAAACCCATTCAATTATTTATTTGCTTACGTCATTGGATAGCTTTTGAAGTTTTAGGATGAAATTTGATGGAGAACCCCTTTTTCATGTAGAGACAAATTTTAATCAAAATGCTTAGGAATGCTCCCGAATTTTGAAGGATTCACATAACACTCTTATTTTAAGGCTGGTACCTAGCTACACATTCAATTCTTATTTTGTTTCGTTATATTGTTTTTGCTAAGATTTTTTCATTAAAATGTTCCAAATTAATTTTTAGAGGGCATTTTCCATATAACCCTTTTTAGATGTGTTCCCTTAAATTTAGAGTTGCACAATTGCAATTATCATTATTTTTTTGAAATTAACCTTTAGAGGGTACTTTTTATATAACCCTTTTTACAAAAAAAATCATTTAATTTAGAGTTGCACAACTCTAGATTGCGTTTACATTAGTTTGAAACTCCATTCATTATTGACGTTCATAGATGGATCGAGGATGGATGTATAGTTCGAAGCCTCCTGATCTCAAGTTTGTGGATGGTGTTGATTCTTTTGTGAAGACCATCAAGGCATATTGCACCAATAAGTTATAAGATGATGCACATGTAGGCTGCCCGTGTGTTGATTGCCGCAATCAGAAACAATTTTTGCAAGGTCGAGAAAATTTGTTGTCATCTGTTGGTTAGGGGTTTCATAGCAAACTATATGATTTGGAATAAGCACGTGGAAGATGGTAGGAACTTACATCAGAAAGCTTCACAACAAGGTACCATCTAGGAAATTGTGCAGGAGAACATAGATGAAAATGCCAATGAAACTGGCAATGACACGTTAACTTATGATGAAATGAAGTAAGAGATGGCCTAGTGTCAGACCCGGGGCCACGGGACTGTGTACATAACGTAGTTTAAACAGGTTTAAGAGATGAAGTCCGTCTTATCCTTTATTCATCTCATTTATCTCTTATTTATCCCATTTAAATAAGAGATAAACCTAATTGATACAGAAGGAATCTACTCGAGATATGTTCTGGTACGATTCCTTGGCTAGTGTTGGTTAGGATTTTTGTAACCGTGACCTAATTTATCTTTTCTATCCGTTAGCTTTTCTACGCATATATTGCTCTGAAGAAGTCGTGTCATGTGCCCTCTCAAAACAAGATCATCAGATCATTCTACACCCAAGGCAATACAAATCACCATACAGGACGTAGGGTGTTACGCACCTCGCGGCCCGAACCTGTCTAAGTTTTGTGTTCCTTGCACCTTCGAGTTCCTGATCTCGGCGTCTCCTCACCTAAAACTTACCACCTTGGGCATATCCCTCGGTGGGCAGCCGGTAAAACACCGACAGCTGGCGTGCCAGGTAGGGGATCGCGTCGAAGATCCACCGGCGAACTCGATGGCATCTTTCCAGTTCACCAGGTGAGTACCTTCTCAGGGTACAACTTTTGTTATTGGCTCGTGGGTCTGCATCGCAGATGGCGAGGGCGATTTCCACCATTTCCTCGTCGGCATGAAGCCGAAAATCCCCGCGGCATTCTCTCAAAGCGACCTCGACAAGTTCGTCGATGATCTCGACGATTTGTCAATTCATGGGTCCGCGACGAGGATCAAGGAGGAGTCTATTTCCAGCGCGACTTCATCCGGCACTGCAACAACTTTCCTTGGGTTGGACTTGTTCCAATCTGAGGACTCGCGTAGCCGATCACAACTCGGCCAACGCGATTTGGCCACTGATCTTCAGGAGGCCAACGCCTCCGAGTCCCTCTCCATATTGGAGGAGGACTTGGATTCTCTACTCCAAAAGCCTGAAGCCACCGTATGTCGGGGGGCTTCGGGTTGTTGTGGTGCCAACAGTCTAATGATCACCTCCACCCCGGAGTGGCGTTTTGTGCATTGGAAGGGCATGAGCCTTTCTGATCTACTCGAAGCCGATGATCGACTTGTGGCACACCTCGAGCCTTTACCTTTCTAGGAGGGCGGGCCGTTGGCCACCGTGGTAGAGGGGTCAACTGAACTAGTCGACACGAGCTCTGATGAGCTCGTCTCTCGCCAGGTGCTAATGGTGGAAGAAGGCGAGGGCGATGGTGATTTCCCCATCGCCGAATTTGATGATGTATCTGAAGATGAGGTCACAGCCAACGCTGGCACCGAAAATGATGCCGATCGTGAGGCACGGAGGGCCAGGAACAGAGCTCGCACAATCCGCTGGAGGAGGGTCAACGAGCGCAGGCGATCTATGCAGCGTGAGCTTGACCCTAAATTCGCCACCGTAAGCGAACGGGGGTTCAGGACTCCGGTGGCCAACATCGCCAGGGTTACGGCCATACTCGAGCGCAATAATGATCCGAATGTGCGTCAAGCACTTCTTTACGCGCAGAGGGCCTAGATCCAGCTGGATCAGCACAACCTGGTGTCTACCGTCAGGGAGGAGCGCATGGGCGAGAGCGGGAGCCAGGCTCACAGCTGAACGGCCAGCGGCCATCCTCGACCTTAGCCCAGCCACAACAACGACAACGCTCATGGGAGCCAGGCCCCTGGCGGGAGGCAGCAGTCACCTCCAGGGGGTAACCGCGATAGGCCAATCATTGGCCTCCTCCAGAAGACCTGCGTCAGCACATCAATGAAGGTTGCGATGCGCAGTCCATGATCGACTCCAGGCGCAAGGTTCGCGAAGAAGTCGAGACCGAAGGTATTGACTGCAGCAACCGCTTCCCAGCTTTCTCCGCACGATTTAGCAGCTACAAGTATCCTGAGGGCTTCAAGCCAATCGGCATCACCAAGTACGACGGCAAGCAAGCTCCTCAGCAATGGCTACGTTGCTACTCCATGGCCATTGAAGTCGCGGGAGGCTCCAATATCACCAAGGTCATCTACTTCCCGATGGCTTTGGACCCTGCGCCGCTCACGTGGCTGGAGAGCCTCAGCAACAACTCGATCGACTCTTGGGAGCGGCCCAAGAGAGTCTTCATCGACAACTTCCAGGGGGTGATCGCTTGCGCAGGTACTCGTTACGATCTTGCTTAGTGTAAACAGGAACATAACAAGCTCCTGCGGTCCTACACACATCGCTTCTTCGACGTCCACGCTACCATCGCGAACATCTCGGAGGACGACATTATCGACTGCTTCCATAACGGCATCACCTGTGGTAGAACCAACCTGAATTACACTGGCTCAAGTACGCAAGTCCTCTCTCAAGGGCTCCAACGTACTTCAAATGGTGTAAACCCTTGGTCTGTCGGGTAACGTCCCGATAAACCACCGAATGCAGGATCAAACAAGGTACCTCGCATGAAGGCGAGTCCAGAGATATAATTGCCATCATATTTTACATCACAAGCATTTATATTACAAGAATTTTCAAAAGTAGTATCAGTTCTCAAACTGATAGAATTTATTACAAACTAGTTCAAAGTTTTCAAGATTACGGCAGCGGAATTAAAAAAATAACACGACCATTATAAAGTAGCAGGTTTATGTCCGGGGCTTGCCTTCTTGAGTGGGGCTGGGGGCAGGAGTGTCAAAGTTTTCCGAACTTTGGTTTGGAGCTTCCGTTAGATTTCCGACGACGTTCCCGGGGTCTTCAGAAATTTCCGCTTCTGGTTCCGGGATCAGTTCGTAGTCTCCATCAGCGATAGTGGTTGAGTCTATATGATATGCAAAGATGTGGTTCAATGGATGCATACACTTTCATTTCACTTTACGGTAAAGTTGCAATCCAAAGAAATTAACATTACATACTAACAAACAACACAGTTCCCCTTTACTGGGCAGTCATTTATTGGGTATTAATTAAATTACCTAGTTACATTAAGTAACATGGTTGCCTATCGTGAACATCTAAATTAACCATATTAGGTAACATGCTTGGTTATCTTATACTATCAAACTAATTATACTTAACAACTTTATTTATTTGACTCACTAATTATCTTTAATAACCTTAGGTTATAACATTACTATATCAAGTTCTATTTATCCTGGTTGTTCTACACATGAACATAGGTTGAAAATTTGTGGACATGCCACACTACTCAAAGGCATCATTCTACTTTATTTTCATAATTTTTCATGAGCTAGAACTATTATTCATGAATTTCCTTTGAATTTAAGCTTAAATTTTATTACTAAAGCTACACTAAGTTTCTGACTCTCAAACTTTTATTTTGGATTATACATGCTGAAATAAAGCTAAGGTAAAATTTTTAGCTATAAACATGAAGAGATGCTTCTGGAATTAAATATGAAACTTTTATCAACATAAAGCAAAGTTATCTAAACATCATAGCTAGAAGGCTGTGCTGGGCCTCCAAACTTTACATAGCTTTACTTATAGCACACACATCTCATGTTTCAAAATTGAGCCTCAGCGCTGCTATGAATCAAGAGATCTAATTAAAGTACCCATTATCTACTAATTAAATCACACTACAGAATACACATATTCATCTCATGATCATAATACAAAAGTTGTAGTATTTAATACAAGGATTCAAACAAAACTAGTTTGGCATTTTTCTGAATTTTCTACAATTTTCTACACACTTTTGAAGTTCATAGCTTTGAATTGGGGGGGGGGGCTCTGTAATTTTACAGGGGTACCCTTGGAACTTTTCAAATCGTTCCAAATAGGCCCTTGGCCGGAGGAGGAAGAGGAACAGAGGGAAGGCGGCCGTGTTCCAGCGGAGAGGGCCACCGGCGGCGAGGTCTGAGGGGAGGAGAAGTTCCAGGGGCTCACGGCGGTTCAATTGGACCACATGTCGAGGGTAGGGATGGCCGGGAAGTAGGATCTCGATGGGAACCCGAAGCGGCGGCGGAGGGGTCAACGGCGACGGCAATGCTCCGACGACCAACATCGGCGAAGGACCTGCGCGTGAGCTTCAGTGAGTCATGGGGAAGGTACTGATGCAGTCAATTGGGAACACAAGCTACGGAATAGGGACGACTGGTGGAGGCAGTGACGAGGGCGGCGGAGGAAAATGCCGGCAAGCGTCGTGAAGCCGGTGTGGTACACTAGGGGACCGATTGAGGGGTCGTAGAGCTTCACGGGGTCGAAAGGAAGCTAGCTGAGGGGTTGTCGTGGTGCGGGGAGGACTGCGGTGGGCTGCCCACGGCGGCCAGTGGGTTGCCGGAGTGGAGGAAGGGGGCAGCGGTGGTGTTCGGGGCTCGGGGTGTGCATGGCAAGGAAAAGGGATGGAAACGGATTGAGTATGATCTGCTGGTGCTGCTGGGTAGAAGTGGGAGGGAAGAAGAGCAGGCACGAGCGCGGGACACGGCGGCGGCGAGGTGGCGGCCGGCAGCAGCTCGGGTGGCCGTGGCGCTCGCGGAAAAGGACAGCGGGGGAGGGGAACACGACCCGGAAAGGGGGAGAGTGACGCGTGGAGTCCGCCCGAGCAGGAGGTGGCGCCGGGGAGAAGCTGGAGCGGCGGTGGGCGGCGCTGTCAGCCGACGGTAGAGGGGGAAGCAGAGCAGAGTAGAGGCGCCAGAGGAAGAAGAAGAGAGGGGGTCCGATGGACTCATTTGGAAAAACAGAAAAGTCTAGGGACCCTACTGTAAACTAAAATTTCCCACTGATCCAAATTTCTAATGAGAAAAGGATCAAAATAGAAGTTGTAGGATTTTTCAAACCCTACAACATTGCTTTAGGGTTCAAACTCAAAAACCTAAAGTATAATGCGTTATTTTACAACTTTGCACTCAAATCAAACTTAATAAAGTTTTGTCCTTATTAAAATTTATACTTTTGGACCTAATTGCAAGTTTTCCTGCAATATCATGATTACTTACATTATTACACTTTATCCCTTAGTAACTTTGTAATTCAACTACTTGCATAAAAGGACTTGTATTTTTACAAAAATTACACCTAAGTCCTTATTTTAACATAAACACTCAAATTTCATATAACTCAACATGTCTATTACAATTTCTTTTCTAGTGTGGTACAAATTTGACACCTAGGGTGTCATATCACCAACCTAGGCATCTACAGAGACTTTGGGTGGAACAGGCCGAAAACTGTTGCGGGCCTTTGTGATATGATGCACGACTGGTCCGAACAGGAGGAGAAGATGCGGGAGCGGTTCCCGCGGCGCCAAGATAGCAATCTGAGGCATCCAAACAACAACCGCAACGACAAAAGCCAGCGGGACTATTCGGGTCCACCCCGAAAACGCAGGCCAGATGATCTCATCGCGGCCCTCGAGCGTCCTTCGCGCGGCAAGAAGTCGACAACGCAGGAGGAGTTCAAGAAGCTCCTGCAGAAGAATTGCCCATGACAACCAGGTGCCAATCACGCGGCCATCGACTGTTACCACCTCCGGAGGACATTCAGTAGCTCCGGTGGTGGCAAGAAGAACAAGAAGCCAGTAGACAAGGAACACGAGGACGACGACCAAGAGGATCAAGGGCGCAAAGTGAAGTTCCAGGATGCTTCGAAGACCGTCAAAGTCATCTTCGGGGGCGAGGGAAACTTTGGCTCCAGGTGGGACCAGAAGCTGCTTCTCCGGGAGATCATGTCCATCGAGCCGGCGGTACCACGACCACTCCGTTGGTCAGAGGTCCCCATCTCGTTCTCCCGCGATAATCAGTGGATGAGTGAAGCGTCCCCCCATCAGGGTAGACTTAAAAGTGATGCTTTATCAGTCCCAGGAGGCTGATAACACTTTTATTACATCAGATGGTACATCACCGTACAACTCTACGCGGTAATGGGCAGTGAAGCGCCACTATCGCGAGGATTACAACTAAAACCCACACTACTACACTAGCTACGAAAAGAGGGTCATCAGTGTCTTGTGCCATGCGGAACTCCAGCGGTGGCCCTAACCACAGGCAAGACTGGGTGCAGGATGAAACCCTACTCGACGTCTTCGGGGAGGTAGTCTGGGTCTTCTGCTGTAATAAGTAAGAATGGGGTGAGTACAAATGTACTCAGCAAGTCCAATCACACCCACGGAGGGGGTATGACAGAAATTAATGCACAGGACAATCCAAGGATAAGGTTATGGTTCATTTGCGGAAAACTCGGTTGTATGCAAAGGCTCGTTTAAAAACATTTCCAAAACAAGTTTTCTAGTACCAAGGAGCACATGATGTTGATCCACATAGGATCCAAGTTTTAAGCTGCTACCGGACTCCCCGTCCGCCGTAGCACACGACACAACTGCCGGACACTTTCCAAACAACCCACACCAGCCCAACCATTCCCGGAGAGAAACACTAGTTATGTGACCACACCATAACTTGCCCAATACCGTGGGCACGGCTATTCGAACAGATTTTAACTCTGCAGAGGTGTGCAACTTTACCCACAGGTGGGGTACCACAGCACGATCACCTTAGTGTCGGTGCAGATCCCAACAAAGCCATTACCCACCTTAGCTAGACCTGGCTAGCCACCACGGGATCCATCAAGGGGTCATTCGACCTATCTCCGAGATTTAACTGGGGCATAAGTCACACAGAGCTTATCCCTTTTCCTTGATCACCTGTTGCTCTCAGCTCTCCTGATGGCTATCAGACTAACTAGTGGGGTTTATGCTAAGCCGTTGCCCATACAACGGTCAAGTGGTTTGCACGACAGGAAGCTAGGTGAGATGACACATCAACTCGGTCCTTAGGGGTGACAAGATGGATATCTCCCTTCCTCGCTCAACCACACAGGTACGAGCACACCAACGGCAATTCACACCGGAATGCCATCCATCCCGTCTGACTCGTCTTTCAAAACCACACTTTATCCCTTCCCACACACACACATTTTCTTTATAAAACCAGGTGGTCAAGGTGTGGTTATCATAAACAAGGGTGGCTGTCCTATCATGTTTTCAGCAAGCAAAACCATGCAATTTTATAAAACAGGCCACTGGGTTGTGTTTATAAAAACTAGGATAGAAACATGCATCAAAGGGCGGGATTGAACTTGCCATCATCAAGTCCTTGCGGGAGGTCCTGATCGAAGCACTGTCCCTCAGGTTCAGGGTTGCAGAACTGGTTCTCGTTCGCTTGATCACAGTCGGGACCTTCCTCGTTCACTCCATGTCCTACGACGCAAACAAACAGGTACACAATCAAGCGAAAGAACTAAAAGCTTCTATCGTTGGGCTTGAATAATTTAGTTATGGAGATAGGGGTAATATTTTTGGGTGGTTTCTTAATGGCATGGTTAGAACTATACTAGAAAGGGCGTGGTAAAGTTTCGGGTCGATCGGAGATCGTTTGGCGCATAAAATGACGAGTTAAAGAGGGTTCGGGGGTTAAACAGGGGTCCAGGGGCTCATTTGTAAATGTTTATGAAATGGAAAAGGACTTGGCTATAAATTTCAGAAATATTTGGGGTGTAATAGAAAGGTGTAAGGGTTTATTTGATGTTAAGTTCTCATGGTGGGGGCTAGTTCTTTGAATAAACAAAGGTGAAGAGGCTTTTATGCAAGGTGGTGCATAGGGGGGGGGTTTATAGGAAATATGGGGAAGGGAGGGGCCCTTGGGCAAAATGCCCCTTCTTCCTCCTCTCCCCACGGGAAACTGAGGAGGGGGGGGAGAAGCTCCTGCGCCGGCCGATTTTCGGCGGCTCAGGGGGCGGCGGCAGGCGGGGGTAGGGGCAGAAGGGAGAAGGGAGCAAGGGGATTCTATCCCCAGCCTCACCTTGGATCGGGATGCAGCGAGGGGGCGTGCCCACGGGAGCAGGCGGCGGCGGTGCTAGGCGGCTCGGCGTGGCGGCGGTGGGGGCTAGGAAGGCGGCGGGCGGTGGTGGTGGAGACCGTGGGGAAGGGTGAGCGGGGCGAGGGCCTATTTATAGGCGGGATGAGGCGGTGGGGAGGCGGGGGCCGTGCGGTGGCCGGTCGCCGAGCTCGGCGGGCGCCATTAATGGCGTTTTGGCCGCTCGCGGCCGTTGTGGTGTGGGGAGGACGCCGAGGCGTTGCACGTGGGGGAGGGCTGTGCGGCCATAGTGGCGAGCGCGCGCGCGGGGCGCGATAGGGGAAGCAGCGGCGGGCGATGCGGCAGGCGGCGGGCGGCGCGGCCACGCGTGGGGGAGGGCACGCGCGTGCGCGCACGACGCGGCGAAGCGCGGGCCAGGGGCACGGCGTGGCGCGCGGTCACGCGTTGCGCGTGCCTGGGGGCGGCCCAGGGCAGGGGTTTGCGCGCGGCAGACGCACGGCCAGGACGGCGCTCGGGCGCGCCGCAAGGGGAAAGGAAGGAGAGAGAGAGAAGGGAGGAAAGGGAAGAAGAAAGAAAAAGAAAGGAAAATGGGAAGAAAAGAAAAGGGAGGGAAAAAATAAGAAGATAGGAGGAAAATAGAAAAGAGGAGGAGAAGAAAAATGGGGAAAAAGAATGGTGGAAGGAAAAAGGGAAAGGGACAAGAGGAGAAAAAGGGGCGACGCGTGCCGGTGGTATTCGCGGCGGCGACCGCGGCTGGTCGGCCACGCGCACGCGACATTCGCGTGCCGCGCGAGGAGAAAAAGAATCGCGTCGGCGCTGATCGCGGAAAGGCGGTCGCGCGTGGTCGTCGGACCGCCGAGCGGTGCGGGATGGGACAGTGGTCAAGTTCGGTGTCGGTCAGAAGGGGTTAGGGCTAGGGTTTTGACGACAAACAGTTTTTAAACGAAACACTCTAGCGCGTGATTTAATTTGGTGAATTTTCAGGGCGTCACAACGATCTTCTCGGAGCCCGGTAAGTTCCCCCTGGTCTTGGATCCAGTGGCGCAGAAGTCAGGCTCACCAAGGTGCTCATCGACGGTGGGAGTGGTCTCAGCCTTATCTTCGCCAGCACTCTGAGGAAGATAGGCCTGGACTTCACGGATATGCTGGTTCCGAGCAAGTCCCCTTTCTACGGCATCGTACCAGGTAACACGGCGCACCCACTTGGTATGGTGGTTCTTCCAGTCACTTTCGGCACGAGGGAGAACTACCGCACCAAGTTCATTAAATTCGAAGTGGCTAATTTTGAATCTTCTTATCATACCATACTGGGCCATCCGGCGCTCGCCAAATTCATGGCGGTGCCGCATTATGTTTATCTACTTCTCAAGATGCCAGGACTAAGTGGAGTACTCACTCTCCGAGGCGACTTGAAGAAGTCGTACGATTGCAATCAGGAGGTGATCCAGTATGCTTCGACTACTCATGTGCCAGATGCTTCAGGGGAAGTACTCGCGGCTGCGCAGCAGCTCTCTCAGTCTGGGCTGGAGATCCCTTCGAGAAAGGCCAGCAAGTCGAGCATCCAGTCGACTGACGATGTGGTCCTCAAGTCGATCCAGCTCTAGGAGGGTGACTCATCTAAGACCGCCGTCATCGGCGCGGGCTTAGATGAGAAATAGGAACTCGCGCTCGTTAGTTTCCTTCGGGCTAACCGAGACATATTCGCGTGGAAACCAGCGGACATGCCAGGGG
The DNA here is from genome assembly GCF_002211085.1 of Panicum hallii. Lineage (NCBI taxonomy): Eukaryota > Viridiplantae > Streptophyta > Magnoliopsida > Poales > Poaceae > Panicum > Panicum hallii. Next base: position 11,020,243 of record NC_038042.1, on the reverse strand, counting down.
TGCCCAGGGAACTGATCGAGCATAGTCTGAATGTACACCCACAGGCTGTGCCCAAAAAGCAACGCCTGCGGAGGTTTGCTCACGACAAGCGTGAGGCAATCAAACGGGAAATAGCTAAACTCCTTGCGGCTGGATTCATTAAAGAAGTAATCCATCCAGAGTGGGTAGCTAATCCCGTTCTTGTAAAGAAAAAGAATGAATGAAGAATGTGCGTTGACTACACCGATCTCAACAAGCATTGTCCGAAGGATCACTTCGGGCTACCGCGCATCGATCAAGTTGTCGACTCGACGGCAGGATGTGTGCTTCTCTGTTTCCTTGATTGTTATTCAGGTTATCACCAGATTGCACTCAAGGTGGAAGATCAAATCAAGACCGCGTTCATCACCCCGTACGGGACATATGCTTAAAAACTATGTCCTTCGGGTTGAAAAACGTGGGAGCTACCTATCAGCGCGCAATCCAGATGTGCTTTGCTGATCAGCTGCATTGGAACATTGAAACCTACGTGGATGACGTGGTCATCAAGACCAGGAATTCCGATGACTTGATTGCAGACTTGGAAGAAACGTTCAACAGCCTACGCAGATTTCGGTGGAAGCTCAACCCAACCAAATGCATTTTCGGAGTACCATCAGGGAAATTGCTCGGGTTTATCGTTAGCAACCGGGGAATTGAGGCCAATCCTGTGAAGATCACGGCCATCACTGATATGGAGGCTCCGGCCACAATCAAAGATGTGCAGAAGCTAACAGGATGTATGGCAGCCCTGAACAGATTCATCTCCTGACTCAGGGAGAGAGGACTACCCTTCTTCAAGCTCCTAAAACGCTAAGATAAGTTCCAATGGATGGAGGAGGCCGAGCGGGCCCTGCAAGATCTGAAACATCACCTTTAGTCTCCGCCGGTCCTTACAGCACCACTGCTAGGGGATGATCTACTACTCTACATCGCAGCAACAACTCATGTTGTCAGCAGTGCTATTGTAGTCGAGCGAGGTGAGGAAGGCCATGCATTTGGAGTGTAGAGGCCTGTATATTTCGTCAGCGAGGTACTCTCCGAATCCAAGGTACGGTACCCGGTAGTTCAGAAACTTTTATATGCAATTTTGATTGCCTCAAGATAGTTGCGCCATTATTTCGACGAGTACAAGATCACTGTTATTACGGATTTCCCTTTGGTGGATATTCTTCATAATCAAGATGCCACTGGGCGTATATCAAAGTGGGCAGTGGAACTAGGGGGCTTTGTCTATCGACTTCAAGCCACGCACTGCAATCAAGTCTCAAGCCTTGGTCAATTTTATGGCTGAGTGGAGAGAGAATCAAATTCCAACTCTAGTCGACAAGCCAGAGCATTGGACCATGTACTTCGATGGATCTCTCAAGCTTGACGGCGGTGGCGCCGGAGTCCTATTTATTTCTCCACGGGGCGAACAGTTGAAGTATGGTGTTGAGATCCTTTGGGAGGTATCCAATAATGAAGCCGATTATGAAGCCTTACTTCACGGGCTACGTTTGGCAATATCACCAGGGATCAAGCGACTACTTGTATATGGCGATTCTCTTCTTATCGTTCAGCAAGTTAACAAAGAGTGGGACTGCAACAAGGAGACGATGGATGCTTATGTACAAGAAGTGCGCAAGATGGAAAATAAATTTTCCAGCCTGAAGGTTCATCATGTGGTATGGGAGCATAATGTTGGCGCGAACATACTGTCCAAGCTAGGATCCACCCGTGCACAGGTTCCAGCGGGAGTTTTCGTCCAGGAGCTAAAACAGCCATCCATTAAGTCCTCACCTCAGGTAACCACTAATGATGGCCTTCAACAGCCTGATCGGGAGGTTATGATGCTTGGGGAGGACTGGAGAGAGGCTTACATCGACTTCATCCGGGATCAAAAACTTCCAGCAGGGGAGGGTGCAAGAAGCGCAGAGGCGGCTCGTGTCATGCGAAGAAGCAAGGGTTTCGTCCTAGTCGACACCAAGCTCTATCGGCATGGCGCACGATCAGGGGTGCTCATGAAGTGCATCACGAAAGAAGACGGCTACGACATATTGCAGGAGATACATGAGGGCGTTTGCGGCAACCACGCAGCGTCAAGAACGTTGGTGGGAAAAGCATACAGAGCTGGTTTCTGGTGGCCCACTGTAGTGACCGATGCTGAAGACCTCGTGCGGAGATGCCAAAACTGCCAATTCATTGGAAAGTAATCTCATGTCCCGGCTCACAGTCTCATCACCATACCGCCATCTTGGCCGTTTGCTTGCTGGAGCCTAGATATGATTGGGCCCTTCACAACAGCGCCAGGCGGTTTCACCCATGTATTGGTGGCTATCGACAAGTTTACCAAGTGGATCGAGTACAAGCCGATAGCCAAGCTCACGCCAGATCGGGTTGTTGATTTCATCTCTGATATCTTGCATCATTTCGGCTTCCCGAATACCATCATCACGAACCTGGGATCAAACTTCACAGCTAACCAGTTCTGGGAGTTCTGTGAAACTGCGTGCGTCGAGGTCAAATATGTCTCTATTGCACACCCAAGGGCCAATGGTCAAGTCGAAAGGGCGAACTGCATGATAATTGAGGGCCTCAAGAAGAGACTATATGATGAAAACAACAAGAAAGGAGGAAAGTGGATACACGAGTTGCCGCATGTCGTCTGGGGGCTCCGGACTCAGCTGTCCAAAGCCACAGGACAAACTCCGTTTTTCCTCATCTACGGCTCTGAAGCTATCTTACTGGCCGACATCATGTGAAAATTTCCACGGGTTGAAATGTACAATGAAGGCGAGGCGGATGAAGTGAGGCAGTTAGAGCTTGATTCTATCGAAGAGGCTCAATGCACCGCTCTTGTTCAGTCAGCCCAATACCTGCAGGGGATTCGGCGATATCACGATTGCAACATGAGGGAACGGTCATTCAGCATAGGCGACTTGGTCCTACGGCGCATCCAAGACGAGTCCGGCCTACACAAGTTCAACTCAAGGTCGGAAGGTCCGTTCGTCATCACGTAGGTTACAAGACCGGGGTCGTATCGACTACAATATCCCAAGGGCCAAGATGTTCCGAACTCTTGGAACATTCAGAACCTGCGCAAGTTCTACCCATGAGAAAATATCCGGAGATAGCTGATCTCCGGGCGCTCAGGTGGTCTTTTCTTCCGAATCAATTTGGAGGCTACGTGTCACAAGATTCAGATTGTAAATTTCTCTATGAACATACGGAGGCTACGGCCACGTGCATGTTTTATATAAATCAACTTCTTGTCATGAGTTTCATGGAGGCTACGGCCACGTTCATGATACATCAACTTCTTGTCGCGAGTTTGACGGAGGCCACAGCCACATCCATGCTTTATCGACTTCTCGCCATGACCTTTGATGGTCGTTTGCGATGATGATCGCATCTTTCCCAACAAAATCGATCCGTTCGATTGGCTTATACCTAACTTGTTGGATGGGCTCGCATAAGGAGCTATGTCGACTACGCCCAGAGTCATTGCACTCGAGGCAATTTTGACTCCTTGCTAGAAGCATGGCAGCTGCCCGACGATGCTCGCGTTCTTTCCCAACAAGATCGATCCGTTCGATTGGTTTATACCTAACTTGTTGGATGGGCTCACATAAGGAGCTATGTCGACTACGCCCAGAGTCGTTGAACTCGGGGCAATTTTGACTCCTTGCCGGAGGCACAGCAGCTGCGCGATGGTGTTCGCGTTCTTTCCCAACAAATTTGATCTGCTCGATTGGTTTATACCTAACTTGTTGGATGCGCTCACATGAGGAGCGATTTCGACTACACCCAGAGTCATTGCACTCAGGGTAGCTTCATTTCTCCCTGCCATATGTACGGCAATCCCGCGACAATGCTCGCATTCTTTCCTAACTAGTTAGGCCCGCGCGATCGGGTTGTATCTAACTTGTGGGATGGTTTCCTACTCGGAGCTATGGCTACTTCCAGGGTCGCTGCACCCGGGGTAGTGTCTACTACTTAGAAACACCAAATAAGAATATATACAAGGCAAAGAGTACTTGTTCTTTACGCCTTAATCCTGCAGTACACTTTTTACTATTTGCTCTACTGCAGGCTAGGCTTCTTGGAGGTACCTGTTGAATTGCTCTTCAGTGCACTCCGCAGCCACCCCCTGCATGAACATCTCCAGTTGTGCTTCTGGCCAAAAGGATTTCACAAAAGCGAGCGCGTGGCTGGCACACGCGACGGGGGCCTCTGTGAGGAATTTGACGACCTTCTGCGGAGCTCCGAGGAGTCGCTCCTGCAAAGGCCGTTCGCCTGCTTCGCCTTCTTCTGGTGAATCCACCATATCCACCAGCTTCTTGGTGGCTCACTTGAGGCCCTCCAACTCCTGTCGCTGCTGCTCCTTCTCCTCGCCCAGCGTCTTGATCTGCTAAAGGCAGTTGGCGAACTGTTGTTCAGTATCGGCGACCACCTTCTGTAGCCTCTTGATGTCATCTGTATGGTGATATAGCATATTCTTCACGTCAGTAAGCAGCTCTTCTTTATACGATAAGATTTTCCTAAGTTCTGCGGTGAAGGTTTTTTCAGAATCCAAGATAAATTGTTAAGCGAAAGTACTCGAGGGCAGAAAAGACCTACCTTGGTGCGCTTTCCTCTGCTCTTTGAGCTGCTCCTGGTGCGCCTTCTTCTGTTCCTCGAGTTGTTTTTGGAGCTTGGAGTTGGCTTTCTCGAGGTTATGCAGGTCGTTCTTGAGGAGCCATGTCTCTCGAGTCCGCTCTTGCTTCAGCTTGTCAATTTCTCTCCGGAGATAAATGTTCTTTGTCAGCTCCTCGGAGATACGCTGGCCCTTGGCAGCAAGCTCTTGGTGACCACTCACAATGGCTTTCAGCTTTTCAGATTTCTTCTGTGAGTGAGTGATCACGTTCTGCATAGAGGAGGAGGTTAAGACAAGCCATTCGACAGTGCATACAAGTAGAAGAGTTGTCACGTCTTACCATGGCATAATCGTACAGCTCCTTGTAAGCCTGCTTGAAGGTTCTGATGTTATTAGCTGTCAGCATTGGGTCATCCACCAGGTATGTGGCAATGAGGTTCTGGTACCCGAGCCCAGCCATCAGCAGATCTTCGGGACTCCTTGAGGTCCCTGCGGCTTCTTTAGAAGCTGGTTGCTGGGCACCTACAAGTCATGATGCATTCAGCACATAATGCCTAGGGACTAAGCAGTTAGCCGTGGGCGGTTAGACATTTACCTATGCCATCCGCAGGAGCGGCATCGGGGGCCTCGACTTGTTCCTCGCCACCAGCTTTGGCTTCACCTTGTTGGGGCTCGGGAGGCAGCAGGTCGGGCAGTGTCGGTTCTGCCTCGGGGGCTGGCTCCTTGGGTGCGAACTCCCCTGGGGCCGATGGCTCGGGGGCTGGGGTAGCCGTGGTTGGTTTCGACTTGCGTGGAGCGGCGCTTGCTGACCTAATAAAGCAGATTCAGTTATCATACAAGTCGAAAAGAGCAGCATATTTACTATGTAACAAGATGGGTACTTACAGTGAAGACCTCTTCATGACAGCCTTCTTCACCCGCATGACCCGTGGTGTCTCAGCCTCGGTACTTGCTGCTGGCGACGGGGCGACACCAGCCGGCGGCGTGGTGCCCGCCACAGCAATGGTAACCGATCCTGCAGCCGAAGCTACTGGATATGTTCCTATTTCTTGACGCCTGGGCCTGTGTGGAGAAGCGGGAGGACTGCAAACGGAAAATATCAGCGCCACCAACAATGAGGTATGACAGCTAGGCAGCATATTCGTACCTGGAGGACTCAACTTCTTGCGCTTTGCGTTTGCGCACAACCCGGCGACCCTGCGGGACCGAAGGTAGAGTATCGGCCAACTCCACGGATGGTCCGGGGGAGTTGCCTCTACTCGCCTTTCCCTCGGCTTCTTTCTCCGCCAGGTGGCTTCCGCCTTCGGTGGACTCGCTGCCGGGCACAGCCTCGGCTACTCGAGCCCTCTTGGCTTCGGCTGCGGTGCTGGGGAGGAGGTGGTCCGACCGAGGAATGTCGAGTTGCGGCGGGTAGCTCCGGTACAACTCTATGTGCCCCTACAGAAGGTTTTCAGTTAGCAGTGGCAGAACAGAGTTTGTTTCCAACAAAAAGTAGTCGAGTACTCACGGGTCTTGGAGGACTCCGTGCGGAAAACAATCCTGGGACGTAGGGCACGATGTTCACGTCCAACAGCACCCGCTTGACTCGGAGGAGCGCGGCTTCGTCTGACAGCTCCTCTGCGCACAAGCGAGATGGATCTTCAGCGCCTGCGTACTCGAATCCAAGATGATGGCGTTGTTGGATTAGTTGGACTTGGCGTTTGAAGAAGGAAAACATAACGGACGCGCCGGTCACTCCCATCAGCTTATGCGCGGCTATGGTGTCAAGCAGTTCCTCAACTTGATCCATGTCCCCCCTGGAAAGCTCGATGTTCCACTCCGGCCTCACAATAGGTGGACTGTTTGATTTTTCTAGGAGTTGGGGGGCATGATTTTTGATATAAAACCAGTGATTTTTCCACCCGGGAATGTTGGAGGGGAATTTGTATGCAAGATATTTATCGCCGGCCTGTTGTCTAAGTTGGATGCCGGCGCCCCCTACAACGGATGGATTCTTGAAGGTGGGTTGTGGTTTGACTCGAAAGAGGAAGCAGAAAAGATCCCAATGGGGTTCGATTCCGAGGAAGGCTTCATAGAAATGAATGAAGATTGAGATGTGGCAAATGGGGTTTGACACCTAGATCAAATGATACGTGATTGGGAGGTAGAATTTCTTGATGCTAGAAATCTGAAGAAGTTGGAGCAGATGAGAAAGGACGCATTGACTAAATGGAAAGATGACCTAATTTTGCTGGAGGCTACAACTGAAATCAAGTAATGGTATGACTAATAAGGGTTTCAACGATTTGTTAAATCTTTTGCAAAAGTTGGTTCCAATCTCAAATGAGTTGCCTTGGAATTACTATGAGGCGAAGCAAATGAATTTTCCAATGGGACTTGAAGGGCAGAAAATTCACTAATGTTGAAATAATTGCACATTCTATCACGACGATTAAAAAGATATGGATGTAAATTCTCTTATTGGCTCTATGCAGTAGGTAGATCAGAACATTAGTGACACAACCTTAGAACCAAGCCGCAGGGGCAAGCGAGGACCAAACAATATGTCCAAGGGCCAAACTCTTATTAATGAGCTCGATGATATCAGAGAGCCTGTTGATCCTATAGGTGTCATGAGGCCATACAAGTCCACCTACGGGTGATTGTGAAGGATAACATTCCCATCAAGTATCGGTTATGGAGTGCAAAGGATAAGATCTAGGCGGTTCCGGACTCACTCAACAAAATATGTTGGGACAAACTAAAAAATAAGTACATTTTCCCTGAGGATTTGTCAGACCCGGGGCTACCGGGCTGGGCATGTAGCGTAGTCTACGGAGGTTTAAGAGATTAAGTTCATCTTATCTCTTATTCATTTTATTTATCTTTTATTTATCCCGTTTAAATAGGAGATAGAGCTAACCAACGCGGAGAGGATCTATCCGAGACATGTTCTGGTAGGATCCCTCGGCAAAGGTTGGTTGGCATCTTTGTAACCCTGGCCTCTCGGATATATAAGAGAGGTCAGGGACCCCCTCGAAACAGAAGATCATTAGGTCATTCATTCTATACAGAAGGCAATACAAGCCATACAGGATGTAGGGTGTTACGCTCCGTGCGGCCCGAACCTGTCTAAGTCTTGTGTTCCTTGCACCTTCGAGTTCCTGATCTCGGCGTCCCCTCACCCAAAACTTACCACCTTGGGTATATCCCACGGTGGGCAGCCGGTTAAACACCGACAGCTGGCGCGCCAGGTAGGGGAGCGCGTCGAAGATCCACCGGCGAGCTCGATGGCTTCGTTCAGATTCGTCAGGTCGGTTCCCTCTCAGGGCACGACGTTTGTTTTTGGTTCATGGGTCTGCATCGCAGATGGTGCAGGCAGTTTCCGGCGATTCCTCGTCGACATGAAGCCAAAGACCTCCGCTACGGATTTCCGCAGCGACCTCGACAAGTTTGTCGACGACCTCGACAACTTGCTGCTCCACGCTCCCGCAGCACAGGTCAAGGTGGAGTCCGCTTCAGCCTCGACTTCTTCTGGTGTTGCGGCAACTCTACCTGGTTTGGACTTGTTCCAACCTAGGGATTTGCTTAGCCGATCTCAGCTCGGTTTGTGCGAATCGGCCACTGGTCTTCAGGAGGCCGACGCCTTTGGGTCCCTCTCCATGTTTGAGAAGGACCTGGACTTGTTACTCCAGATCGGAAAACTTGAAGCCACCGCGTGTCGGGGGGCTTCGGGTTGTTCCGGTACCGGTGATCTGGTGGTCACCTCCTTGCCGGGGGGGCACGTGGTGCACTGGAGGGGCGTAACGCTCCCCAAACCACTCGAGGCGGAGGGTCGACTCGTGGCTCACCTCGAGCCCTTGCCTTTTTAGGAAGGCAGGCCGTTGGCCACCGCGGCGGATGGGACGACTGAACTAGTCGACGAAGGTTCTCATGAGCTTTCCTCCCGCCAGGTGCTGATGGCCGAAGAAGGCGAGGACGGTGGGGATTTTCTCATCGACAATTTTGAAGCGATCTCCGAGGATGAGATCATGGCCAATGTTGGTGACGAGAACGACGCCGATCGTGAAGCGCGGAGGGCCAGAAACAGGGCCCGCACAATCCGGCGGAGGAGGGCGAACGAGCGTAGGCGATCTATGCATCGCGAGCTTGATCCTGAGTTCGCCGCCGTCAGCGAACGGGGGTTTCGGACTCCGGTGGCCAACATCGCCAGGGTTACGGCCATCCTCAAGCGCAGCCATGACCCGGAGGTACGTCAAGCACTCTTGTACGCGCAGAGGGCTTGGATCCAGTTGGATCAACACAACCCGGCGCCTACCATCAGGGAGGAGCGCGTGGGCGAGAGTCGAAGTCAGACCCACAGCCGAACGGCTGGCGGCCGTCTTCGACGTCAACCCAGCAACGACAACGCTTGCGGGAGCCAGACCCTTGGCGGGAGGCAGCAGCCACCGCAAGGGGGTCAGCCACGACAAGCCCATCATCGACTCCCTCCGGAGGATCTGCGCCAACACATCAATGAAGGCCGCGATGCGCGCACCGTGATTTCTTCCAGGCGCAAGACCCGTGAAGAAGTCGAGAATGAAGGTACTGACTGTAGCGATCGATTTCCTGCTTTTTCTGCTCGTTTCAGCAGCTACAAGTACCCGGAGGGCTTCAAGCCGATCGGCATCACCAAGTACGACGGCAAGCAGGCTCCCCAGCAGTGGCTTCGTTGCTACTCCACGGCCATTGACGTTGCGGGGGGCTCAAATACCACCAAAGTCGTCTACTTTCCGATGGCTTTGGACCCTGCGCCGCTCACTTGGCTGGAGAGCCTCGGCAGCAACACAATCGACTCCTGGGAACGACTTAAGAAGGTCTTCATCGATAATTTCCAGGGAGCAATTACCCGTGCAGGTACTCGACACGATCTTGCCCAGTGCAAGCAGGAATGTAACGAGCTTCTACGGTTCTACACGCGTCGCTTCTTCGACGTCCGCGCCACCATCGCGAACATCTCGGAGGAGGACATCATCGACTGCTTTTACAATGGCATCACCGACCCGAGCATATACAGAGATTTCAGGCGGAACAGGCCGAAGACCATTGCGGGCCTTCGTGATATGATGCACGATTGGTCCAAGCAGGAGGAGAAGATGCGGGAGCAGTTCCCGCGGCGCCATGACAGCAATCTGCGGCGCCCAAATGACAACCGCAGCGACAAAGGCCAGCAGGACTTTTCCGGGCCACCCCGGAAACGGAAGCCAGATGATGTCATCGCGGCTATCGATCGTCCTTCGCGGGGCAAGAAGTCGACGATGCAGGAGGAATTCGAGAAACTCCTGCAGAAGAAGTGCCCATGGCATCCGGGCGCCAGCCATGCCGCCATTGACTGCTACCACCTTCGAAGGACGTTCAGCAACACCGGTGGTGGAAAGAAGAATAAGAAGCCTGCTGACAAAGAACCCGAGGATGACGATCACGATGACCAGGGGCGTAATCCGAAGTTTCAGGATGCCTCGAAGGTCGTCAACGTTATCTTCGGCGGTGATGAGGATTTCGGTTCCAGGAGGGACCAGAAGCTGCTTCTTCGGGAGATCTTGTCCGTCGAGCCGGCGGTACCACGGCCGCTCCGTTGGTCGGAGGTCCCCATCTCGTTCTCTCGCGACGATCAGTGGACGAGCTTCTCGGAGCCCGGTAAGTTCCCATTGGTCCTGGATCCTGTGGTGGCAGAGGTCAAGCTTACCAAGGTCCTCATCGATGGCGGAAGCGGGCTCAATCTCATCTTCGTCAGTACTCTAAAGAAGATGGGCCTGGATTTCAAGGATATGCTGGTGCCCAGCAGGTCTCCCTTTTACGGGATCGTCCCAGGTAATGCGGCGCATCCGCTTGGCACGGTGGTCCTCCCAGTCACCTTTGGCACGCGGGAGAACTATCGTACCGAGTTCATCAAGTTTGAGGTGGCTACTTTTGATTCCTCTTACCATGCAATATTGGGTCGTCCGGCACTAGCTAAGTTCATGGCAGTGCCGCACTATGTTTATCTGCTTCTTAAGATGCCAGGACTCGGTGGAGTGCTCACCCTCCGTGGCGACTTGAAGAAGTCATACGACTGCAACCAGGAGGCGATCCAATATGCTTCGACTACTCGTGTGCCAGATGCTTCGGGAGAAGTACTCGCGGCCACGCAGCAGCTTTCCCAGTCTGGGCTGGAAATTCCCTCCAAGAAGGCCAGCAAGTCGAGCATCCAGTCGACTGAAGGCGTGGCCCTCAAGTCGATCCAGCTCCAGGAGGGAGATCCATCTAAGACCGCCGTCATTGGCGCGGGCTTAGGCGACAAATAGGAACTCGCGCTCGTCAGCTTTCTTCGGGCTAACCGAGACATATTCGCATGGAAACCTGCGGACATGCCAGGGGTGCCCAGGGAGTTGATCGAGCATGCTTTGAATGTAGACCCGAAGGCCATGCCCAAAAAGCAACGCCTCCGGAGGTTTGCTCACGACAAGCGTGAGGCCATTAAACGAGAGATCGCTAAACTCCTCGCGGCTGGATTCATTAAAGAAGTAATTCATCCAGAGTGGGTAGCGAATCCCGTGCTTGTAAAGAAAAAGAACAATGAATGGAGAATGTGTGTCGACTACACCGATCTCAACAAGCATTGCCCAAAAGATCATTTTGGGCTACCGCGCATTGACCAAGTCGTCGATTCGACGGCTGGGTGTGTCCTTCTTTGTTTTCTTGATTGCTACTCAGGGTATCATCAGATTGCGCTCAAGGAGGAGGACCAAATCAAGACTGCATTCATCACCCCGTATGGGACTTGTGCGTACAAAACAATGTCTTTTGGGTTGAAGAATGCAGGAGCAACATACCAACGCGCGATCCAGATGTGTTTCGCGGATCAGCTGCACCGGAATGTTGAGGCTTATGTGGATGATGTGGTCATCAAGACCAGGGATTCCGATAGCCTGATCGAAGATTTGGAAGAAACATTTAGTAGTCTACGCAGATATCGGTGGAAACTCAATCCCACAAAGTGCGTCTTTGGAGTACCTTCTGGGAAATTGCTTGGGTTCATCGTCAGCAACCGGGGCATCGAGGCCAACCCTGTCAAGATCACGGCCATCACCGATATGGAGGCTCCGGCCACAATCAAGGATGTGCAGAAGCTGACAGGTTGTATGGCGGCCCTAAACAGGTTCATCTCCCGACTCGGGGAGAGAGGACTACCTTTCTTCAAGCTCCTAAAATGCCAAGACAAGTTTCAATGGACGGAGGAGGCCGAGTGAGCTCTACAAGACTTGAAAATTCACCTCCAGTCGCCTCCGATCCTTACCGCTCCGCTACCGGAAGAGGATCTACTACTCTACATTGCGGCAACAACCCATGTTGTCAGCAGCGCTATTGTAGTCGAGCGAGGCGAAGAAGGCCATGTGTTTGGAGTGCAGAGGCCCGTCTATTTCATCAGCGAGGTCCTCTCCGAGTCCAAAGTACGGTACCCAGCTGTTCAAAAGCTCTTATATGCAATTTTGATCACACCAAGAAAGTTGCGCCATTACTTCGACGAGTACAAGATCACTGTGATTACGGACTTCCCGCTGGCGGATATTCTCCATAACCAAGATGCCACGGGATGCATATCTAAGTGGGCAGTGGAACTGGGGGCTTTGTCAATCGACTTCAAGCCACGCACTGCCATCAAGTTACAGGCTCTAGTCGACTTCATGGCTGAATGGAGGGAGAATCAAGTCCCAACCCCAGTGGACAAGCCAGAGCACTGGACCATGTATTTTGATGGGTCCCTCAAGCTCGACGGTGGAGGCGCTGGTGTCTTGCTCATCTCCCCACGAGGCGAACAATTGAAGTACGTCCTTCAGATCTTATGGAAGGTATCTAATAATGAAGCCGAGTATGAAGCCTTGCTTCACGGGCTTCGTTTGGCGATATCACTAGGGATCAAGCGATTACTTGTGTATGGCGATTCTCTTCTTGTCGTTCAGCAGGTCAATAAGGAGTGGGACTGCAACAAGGAAACAATGGATGCATACGTCCAGGAAGTGCGCAAGCTGGAAGGCAAGTTTTCTGGCTTGGAGGTTCACCATGTGCTACGGGAGCACAACGTTGGCGCGGATATCCTGTCCAAGTTAGGGCCAACGCGCGCTCAAGTCCCACCAGGAGTCTTCGTCCAGGAGCTTGATCAGCCATCCATCAAGCCTTCTCCGCAAGTAACCATCGACTCGGGTTCCCAACAACCCGATCGAGAGGTTCTGATGCTGGGGGAGGACTGGCGAGCGGCTTTCATCGACTTCATTCAAGACCAACGGCTACCAGCGGGAATTGACGCTAAGAGTGTGGAAGCGGCGCGCGTCTTATGAAGAAGCAAGGGCTTCGTCCTGGTCAACGGCAAGCTCTACAGGCGTGGCGCTCGGTCAGGAGTTCTTATGAAGTGCGTCACGAAGGAAGATGGGTACTGACATACTACGAGAGATCCATGAAGGTGTCTGCGGCAACCATGCGGCGTCAAGAACGCTGGTTGGGAAAGCATACAGGGCCGGCTTCTGGTGGCCCACTGCAGTCACCGACGCGGAGGATCTCGTGCGCAGGTGTCAAAACTGCCAATTCTTCGGCAAACAGACCCATGTTCCTGCTCATAGCCTCATCACTATACCACCATCGTGGCCTTTTGCTTGTTGGAGTCTCGACATGATCGGGCCCTTCACGACGGCGCCAGGCGGCTTTACTCATGTTCTGGTGGCTATCGACAAGTTTACGAAGTGGATCGAGTACAAGCCAATCGCCAAGCTCACGCCAGACCGGGTTGTTGACTTCATCTCAGATATTTTGCATCGGTTCGGCTTCCCCAACACTATCATCATGGACTTGGGGTCAAATTTCACGGCCAACCATTTCTGGAAATTCTGCGAGAACGCTTGCATCAAAGTCAAATATGTCTCAGTTGCACACCCGCGGGCCAACGGACAAGTCGAACGGGCGAACGGCTTGATAATCGACGGTCTCAAGAAGCGACTATACGATGAAAACAGCAAGAAGGGAGGCAAATGGGTACACGAGCTGCCGCATGTAGTCTGGGGGCTTCGGACTCAGCCGTCCAAAGCCACAGGCCAAACACCTTTCTTCCTTGTATATGGATCTGAAGCCATTTTACCAGCCGATATCATGTGGAAGTCCCCAAGGGTTGAAATGTACAATGAAGGCGAGGCGGACGAAGCGAGGCAGTTAGAGCTC